>NC_080195.1:60814623-61117654 GCF_030028045.1 Hippopotamus amphibius kiboko | reverse complement strand
AGCTCTAAATCTCCAAGAAGTGCGACAATGAAAACAGAGCCTATCTTTATCTGGTCATCATCTTACTTCCCACACCCAGAGTGGGGCCTATGGTAGAATAGGCTCTAAGAGATATTTGTTGAATAAATGAATGGATGTAATTCAAGTAAGTGAAAAGCCAGAGATAAGACTGGGTGGGTCAAGATTATATTCTGACCACCTTTAGATAAATATTTGACTTTGTAAGAGAGGCTTGTAAGTCATTTCATCCAACTGACCACTTGCACTTTTCCGCCTGACAGCCAGATATACTAGTGACTTGATGTTCAGTCCCCTTTTCATCTACAGTCTTACAGCCTCAAGCAGATAATGCCATTTTGCCATGATGAGAATCATGTACAAACTAGTGTTTTCTTCGATTGAACTTTTGAGTGTGAGAGGTTACTGATATCCAGAGCTTAGAGCAAAATCCAAACAGAAGCTGAAAAGACATGGAAGAAAAAAAAAAAAAAAAGACCCTGTACAAGATATTTTCTATCAGTCTATGCTTCACATGGCAAAAAAAAAAAAAAAACAAAAAAAAAAAACTCATGGCAAAAACGTGCTTAGAAGCCAAATTGTCAGTTTATCAGGAGAGTGTTTTGTTAGCCAGGAGAGCACTGGGCAGGTCAATAGAAATATACTGTGAGCTGACTGGTGCTCTGGCCCATGTCTGAATTTCACAGTCAAGGCAAGTGTGGAAGCAGATTTGAGTGAGACAGGTGAGACAGAGAATATTACATCTGCCTAAATCTTTGTTAAAGTTTAGCAGCCCTCAAGAAGAAGGTTACTATAATAGATCCTTAACTGTTCCCTACATATATGTTGGATCTGCTCTAATTCTTTCCCCAGAGTGTTGTCAGATTCATGTTTAGAAAAAAGGAATGTGATTACATTGGCTTCACTTGAAATCCTTCAACCTATCCCTGTGGCTTTCAGTGTAACATCCAAAGTCATTAGAACAGGGTACAAAACTCATCAGGCACCTCACATTCCCCTTCCCTCTTTTCCCTTTTGTGATTGTATTGAGTACCCACTATATGCCAGGAACTAGGTTCACTGCCAAGGATCCAATGATGAAAAAGGAATATAGATTACAGGGTCATTTTCCCTTCCTTCTCAGCCCTAATCTCAAAAATGTTTAAGTGGGCCTTTTTGCGCAATAATCATTGTGCCTGCCTCTTCTTCTCCCTACTTGTTGCTTGATTCCTACTTGTTCTTAGAAATCCACCCAGGCGCCAGCCCACCTGTCCCTCTTTAGGACCCGCAGGCCGGATGCACCTGCATTTCCACACCATGTTTTCCTCTCTTGTAGCGCTTGTGTGACATGCTTTTCTCTGAGAAGAAAGCCTGTAATTTTCATCTTTCCCTCTAGCAACCTACGTGATGTCTACTGCATAGCAAATACTTAAACCTTAGTTACCCTCTTCTATTATTTTAGAACTTTCTTGGCCCAATCTTAGTTTTTCAGGTGATTACTTTGACAGTGTGGATTTTATTCATTCCTTTGACAAACATTTCCTGAGAATGTAATTGGTATCAGTCATTACACAGGCACAGTCCATTCTCAATTTCTCCAGCAACAATGGTGTTGAAGAACTGGAAGCTCAGGTATAATATGGTCGATCTCACAGTATTTATTTGGCATAAATGCTTCTCTAACTCAGATCTATGTGATTCTAAAACCCAAGCTCCTTTTTTATGCCAAGCTTTTTCCTAGAGGATAAAGCACAGTTTTATGTATATTTTATACAGCAAGGACAAATATACTAGTTTAAATTATGTCATCATAAACTCCTTAAGACCTTCAAATTCACTTATCACTTGATCGCAATGAGCTCATTGTTAAAAATCCCTTTCACAGCCAGGATTCAACATAAGAAGACAGTCACTTAAGACTTGTTTTTTTTCCTATTTTTCAATAAATAGTCAAGTAGAAAAACAAAATTTTTTTGCACTCAATGCAGGAAGGAGAAAGGTTCAGTGCGAGCTACACTCTCCTCCCCTACACTTGTGGATTGAATGCACTAGTGCTGGTTTGTTTAGAGGAGCTGTTTCAAGTTTCTTTCTTCAGTCACTCCTCTCACGGGGGCCTATGGAGAAAGACTTTTTCCCCTCTTTCATCTCCCTGTTATAAATTTTATATAAACTTAGGAGCTTGCTTGGTCTATATGTACAGCAGAAACAAGGATGGATGATTGGGGGCTGAGGCTAACAGAGAAAAGAGTTAAGCTCCAGCGGATTGTTACCAGGGTTTATATAGCAGGTTAGAGATGGCTGCAAGTTTTTTTGACATTCTTTCCACAGAGAAGTGAGGTTTATTTCTCTTTCTCTTGAATTTGGGCAGACCCTCTGATTGCTTTGGCTGATGTCATATTGTAGATATGACACAATGCTTCTTTCTAGGCCCAGGCCTTAATACCTCGATAGCTGTTATTCTCTCTCTCGGAACTCTCACTCTGGATCCCTGATCTGCCATGTAAGAAGCCCAGCGTGGTGACCATGAAAAGAGCATGACTACATGAAGGGGGAAAGGGGCCCGTGCAGTCAAGTCTTCTATGTTTACTTAAGAGGAGCCAGGCTTGAACCTCCCAGACCAGACCAGCCACCAGCTGAATATTACTGAGTGACTGCAGTTGATGCTACAGTTTTCTGGGAACAGAACCGTCTTCCAGATGAGCCCGTCTTGAATTCTTAAACTATATCAATCCACTAAAGTTTTGGGTAGTTTGTTGGCCATAATATGTAATTCGAACAGTTTGTACCTAGTTATCAATTAACAGTTACTTTGATTCCACACCCACTATAGGACTCATGGAGGCTAGCTAGCTATATTGTCCTTCCTTCTCTCTGTTGGTGGTGCCACCATAGTATATATGCCTGCTAAAGGGGAAGATGTGGGTTACTGTGTATTTTTTTAAAATCTCTCTAACCGGTGGCAGACACCAATATTTATTTACCATGTGAAATCTTCCAGTTCACACATCTCTTTTCTCTCATAATTCTTATCGTTTGTCTAGTAAGGTTGTTTGCCAGCCTGGGTTATGCCATCTTGCAGATGGTGAAGCTGAAGCACGGAGCCCTGGTTACTTCTCTGCAGGCACATAGCTGAGGTTTTCAGAGCACAGTGTATTTTCCCCTCGCATACGTCTCAAATTTAATCACGTTTAAGGTGATCATCTGCTAAATATCTGTCATACCGACTAGACTTTAAGTTCCAAAAGGTCGATGAGCTTCTCTGTTTTGTTTATCACTCCATACTTAGAATGTAGCCCAGTGCCTGACAGGAAATACTCACTTAGTATTAGTTGAATGGGTAAATTAATGAAGAATGACAGAGCACTGACTCAAACCTAGGTTTCCTGATTCAGAAGGGCAGTCTTTTTCCATTATATCAATGAGTGATGAGAGGGCACGAGTCATTAAGGAATTTCAGTCAAAGTGCATAGCCACCAGTCACCCTTTCCTCTTCTCCTACTCCCTTTTTCACGGGCATATCTTTGTGCAGGAAATATGAGTTTTGAAAATTTTTCTTAGTAATTCTGATATATCTCCTGTTGAGAACTGAGACACAAACTATTCTTATTCTTCCTCTTAATTACATGTTGTTCCATATGAGGAAATGCTCTGGGAAAATACAGTGGTTTTCTGCTTGGAAAGAAATGCTAGAAAGCTGAGGAATCTACCTTTGTGATGAAATGAATGGAAGATTGAGGGTACAGCAGGATCTGAGTGAAACGATCATGAGTGGTATGAGAAGACAGTTCATTTCAACATGTCTTAGCTAATGTAGCTCCCATCAGGAAAACTGTGCCGGTTGCTTCCACTGTTTTTTTACCCAAATGCTTCTGAACTCTAAAAGGTCCTTGGACTAAATGCCAGGTCCTAAGACGTGGTCGTGATCCTCAGGAGCTACCTGCAGGCCAGCACACCCGGGGAATAAGGAGTTGCCTTCTGAGATCCCCGCCCCTTCCTTTTGTGCCTCTCAGCCAACTGAACAATGAGAACAGGTGGCCAACACAGTTAGGGGAAGGGTGCTATGAACCTTGTGTTGCTGGTGAGCCAAAACTCACAGATGGGTTTCTTGGATCTGAGTGTCTGGGATCCTGTGGTCTATAGATGTGGTTCATAAGTCAGGAATAGGCTAAAGGGATACTATACCTTAAGGTAATTAGAATAACGTTTCTATAATTTCTTAAACTAGCAGCAGCTCTTCTTTTATGCAGAACTGACCCCTTGGATAAGAAGGAAAGAAGGAGAAAGAGAGGGAGGGAAGAAGTAGAAAGGGAAGGAGATAGGAGGAAGGAAAAGGAGAGAGAGGGAACAGGACGGATGGAGAGAGAGAGAGAAAAAGCGTACATGCACGCAGCGGGGGAGGTGGGGACCTTAGCTCTAGGGAAAATAATTTCCTGGTAATATATATATATACACACATTCACACATCTCAGTGAAAACACTATTGGATTAGGGTTATGTGTAAAATAAAGTATTTTAAGAACCTTGACTAGTTCTAGTGGACAACTGATGGTATATTGTATTCCAAATGCCAGATTGCAAGTTGGTACTGGAAGTTGCCCCATGGATTATCTCAACTGTAACAGGGTGAGAAGATAGAGGAAACATGGTATCCTAAGAGGTTGTCTGCAAACTGTATTCTTCCCAATTAGTTATTCCAGGAGAAGCACCACTTCTCCAGAGAAGGTATCCTGGGAATCATAAGGATGGCTCCTAGACATCAAGGGTGGGTTTAAATGTATTGTGTTTAATATCTTTACTAAGTTTGGGACGTGTGCAACCTGTTAGAGGTTTTCATATCAAATTAACTATTAGAAATATTTGGGAAAAAGCAAAGATTAGGCTAAACATACTCAAAAGCTCATCTTTCAACAACAAATTCTGTTAACTTTTTGGACTGTGTCCCATTTTTTTATGTTGAACAAAAATAAATCTTACTAAAGCAGCATTCTGTAAAGGGTAGAATTTACCTGTTTTGTCCCACTCTAGTCAAAACGCTTTTGTTTGCAGTAGTCCAGTGGAGGCCAGCAAGCTGGTAACTTTCTGTACACATTTTAAAGGCTACTTCAAAGTGGGACTTTAAAAACACAGCAAAAGAATCTATTGCAAATGATCGAGCACAGACCCTGGGATGATTCTGTGTATGTTTATTATGAAGACTACGTTGGTACAAATGTATTTTATAAACTAATGGTTATGCAAAATAGTTTGCTATAAATTTTTCCTTCCTCATCACTATGGAACAGATAGAAATACCTCATGAGCTGTGGTTAAGAAAGTAATCATTGTTATAATTCATTCTGGATTCCTGTTCTTCCAAATTTTACTAACCATCCTTGATATGCCTCACACCATTTGTGTATCATGCTGATTATGCTGTGATGTACATTTTTATTTGAGAAAAATTTCTAAGACCCTGTTACTTAGTCTTTGAGCACTTTATAATCAAAGTACTCAAAGAAGTCTTTTATTCAGCTTAGTGTGCTTCCTCTTCTATATTTTATAGGATTCTGTCTATTGCTTTACACACCCTAGCAACACATGCTCTATCTAGTTAATGCTGTAGCTCCCTCTCTGACCTCATTGTTCTGTAGCTGTTGCCATTTTATTTTATTCTCAATCAGCATTCATTCTGTGAATCAGGGAGAAGGTAGATGTTTTAGATATTTTATGGCAGGAAGAGTAATTTCCTCTTTAGGATTTGCGACACCTAGCAGATAGACGATGCTATTTCTGCAGTCTGGTGCCTCACTTCACCCCATCCTGTCCTAGTCTACAGCAGCTCAGTGAAGTGATACTACCTGATTTTGTATATAGTATAAAGTTCATAAGGATTGCTTTTTATTTTGAACATAATAGTAATTATGGCCATATAACATTTTTATTCTTTCTTTTTCCACTTAACATTTTATTATACCCCAAACATTTTTATACTTCTCATAAACAGAATGAACTGAAGGTATATTGTATATTTTTTCTTTCCTTTTAAAGTTAGTATTAGTCCACTAAAGAAACTGCAAAATAGAGGAAAGAAAACAAAATTCCATTACTCTTCTTTATGCAACATGTACATAAAATATGCATGTATCTTTGTATTTTGCCATTTACTTTGCATCAGAAATTATAAGTATATGGGTATCAATAAATTTTTTTCTTATCATTTAAATATTTTTAAAAGATATTTTTGCTTACAGCAAATATGGCAACGCATTGCGGAGTGTAAACCATATACAGAAGTAAAATGTATGACCACCATAGTACTAAAGCAAGGATATGGAAGGATACTGTTATAAATTTGTTATATGGATGTGAAACGGGATTGTATCACTTGAAGGTAGACTGTTAAAGATGTATATTTTTATATCTGAAAGCAAGCACTAAAATAGCACGAGTTATAACTAATAATCCAACTAAGGACAGACAATTGAATCACTAAATATAATCAATCCAGAAGACAGAAGAAAAAGGGGGGGCGGGAACTAAGAATAGATGAAACAAATAGAAAAGAAATCACAAGCTGATAGATTTAAACCTAACCGTATCAATAATCGCATTAAATATCAATGGTCTAAACACCCCAATTTAAAAGGGAGAGTGAGATTGGATAATAAAAAAAAAGGCCCAACTATCTGTTGCTTGGAAAAACGTTTTGGAAAACAGACAGAAGTAACGTCACTTACTCATGATGCCAGTACTCCATCATTGCTGTTGTAGTTTGTGCTTATTCTTTCTAGTCTTTTTTCTTAAGTGTATTTTCTTGGTTGCTATTGTGGTTTGTATACAGCTTTCTGTTTCTCTCACTTAAAGTATGTTGCTATCTGGAAGTGGGTTAAACCTCGGTGGTTCACAGTAGTCCATTCTTTAGCAGTTATGAATTCAGAACCAAGCTTCTGTATTAACCAAATGAAAACTTGTCAGAGTTGTCCTACCTGATTAGCAATAGAATATAAAATAAGAAGGGATCCATGTTCCCAGAAATTAAAAATATCTTTATTTAAAACAGCCTATTTTGGGGTAAATGGATCATAGTAGTATTCAACAGTAAATGTTGATGACACTGTCCAATTAGTTCACATATTCTTAAATATGTAACTATTTGAACTAACTGTAATCCTTCTGTGATGACTCAGAAAGTTCTTTTGAAATATTTATTGTGTTTAGGCTTATCTTACAACATCATTTATCCCTGAATTATGAAAACACAAAATTGCCTAGTAATAAAGATTACTGGTTCATAGACTACTGAATCAGCCACTTTTGAATGAGCTTCTATATGTATAGCTTTTAGCTCAGCACTTCACATATAGTATTCACTTTACTATAGTGAATTTCTTATAGTAATTAGGAAATATTACTGATATTCTTTTTGTTCATTGTGCTGTCTTTATATTTTTGTTTTAGTATAAATATTTATAATAAGCTTTTATAAGTTCAACTATACATTCTTCAAAGCACAGCTTTCACAGCTGAAGTGGAAACATTATAATTTCAATGGAGAAATTTCCAGAAGTGAGGTTACTAGGTCAAAGGCCTTGAATGGTTTTATGGCTTTTGGTGCATTTTGCCAATTTTCTTTTTCAAGGTGTTTGAACCAACTTACCCTGCCACCAGCAATGTATGGGTGTTGAAGTTCCATTTCAAGTGTATCAGCATTTGGTACTGGCATCAATTTTAGGTTTTGCCCAACTATCAAGTTTCTTTCTAATTTAATTTTAATAAATTGATAAAAAGTCGAATATTTGAAGGCCTTTCACCTTTCAACATTTTAATTTTTAGAAAGTTATGTTTGTGATATGCCAAGATCTGTTTGTTATAATACACTCCCATTTAGCCCAGTTCAAGGTCATCATAGAACACACCGTTTTCCCTTTCAAATGTGAGCCACAAAGGATATTACCTCCAAAATTAAAATTAAAAAGTATTCCAAGATTTTAGCAGAAAGGAGTTCTGAAGGGTTGAGACTAGGTGCTGACATTTTACTCTTCACAGTGTTCTCACTCTTGCATGCACTCTACCTTCAAACATATAAGTACATCCTTGAATTCTAGATGAGCATAGACCAAAAATCCCTTCCCTTGGATTGTCTTAGCACAACTCAGAAGGACAGAAAGGAATGAATTTGAGAGGCAGTTTAGCATTTGTGTTAAAATTTTAAGAAATTGTACATAAAGACAGCATAAAATTGAAATATACATAAAAGTGTACATTGTAAAGCAAAGCTTGTCCCATCCTCGTTTTCATTCTCAGAAATAGGCAGTGTTACTTCTTCATGAGTTTGCAAGCAGTTCCTGCTCTCTGTTTTCCTACTTTACACAAATGATGGTGTTCTGTCTGGCTACTTGGAAATGATCAAAAGCTTTGACCTTAGCAGGGACTTAGTAAATGGCAGAACCAGACTCAAAACTGTCTATGTGACCTTCAGAAAAAGCAGTTCATCTCTATGAAGTTTCATTTTTTTTAATTTGTAAATATGGAGTAAATGATGTTTACCTCAGAGGATTGCTCAAAAAAAGTGCAAATAAACTATTTAGTACAATGACTGGAATATAGATGCTGTTCAGTAAATGATAGTTATTATATAGATCATCATTAAATGCATTATTGCTATTTTTATTAACTTCATTATTAAAAGAGATGAAAACCAGAAGTCATTAGAGAAAATTCTAAAAGCATAAGAAGAGAGAAGTATCCTCAGCGAGGGATTCTGGTTCTAAATGTCAGAAGGATTCAGAAAGAGCTTTAGTTGACTCCTAATCCCTGTAGGTGTCAGGGACAGCTCTCTTGTTCTTACTGAGATTTCTTTCCCCCATAAAATGATTGTCCCACAGTGTTGTCTCTTTGGATGGTATTCAAAAGCTCTGGTGCAGAATCTCCAATCTCCTCGCTTCCTTTCTCAGTTTATGCTGGAGAAACTTACTGAACTTAATTGAACTCCCTCACCTTTCTATCTAAGATGCCAGCTCTACTCATCATTCTGGACGTTATTTATGAAGATTTGCTCATGGGAAATTGCTCAGGAAGAGAGGTGGTTATCAGATGATAACCACACCTTATCCATGCAAGATCCGCAAGAGAAAATTCCATGAGCGTAGGAAGTGTGATGGCCTGTGGCACCAGCCCGCTGATACAGAGCAATTAGCAGAGGGCTTCACATAGAATAGATACTTATGAAGTAATTATTAAGTTGTGCATTTGTGGCACATAAAGCAATGGAAACTTTTCCAATAGCAACTTGACTATGACTGGCATATGTCCTCTAATTCTTCTCCATACCAAACATCCATGGTCCTTTAAGTATTCTTAGGACATGGTTATCTCTCACCTTTTTAGTCCTTTTCTTCTAGATGTTTGTTACCCAGACTCATTAAAGGACAGAGATTAAAGGGCATTGCATACAACAAAACAAAGCAGCAAGCCTAGTGAAACTCCAGAAGTCTTACATCCTGTCTAGAGGAGATGCATCAGTTTTCTCCCTTATTCTCATTCTATTTGTACTGCATTATTTTACATTAGCTCTTTTCAGATAGAGAAATCAGATATAGAAATCTTCTCTGTTAATATTGACCCATTTAAGTTTCTTAATATCAATAATTTCCTGCCTTTCCCTGCACTTCCCGCCACCCTCCCATCTGCCTGTCAAACCAAACCAAAACAAAGAAGCAAAACTAAAGAATGTTCATTCTCTGTTGGTAATTTCATTTATTTTTGTTTTGTTTTCTTTCATTTTCTCAGCAGGGGAAAAATTGGGGCAAAAATAACTATTGTCTTTAAGAGCTCTGAAGTTGCTTTTAAAAATTAACATATTTTAGCCATAACAACAGAGTGATTAATCTGTGCATATTAAGCTGATAAAATATCCACCTCTCTCAATCTCTCTATTTCTCTCTCTCTCTCCTCCTCTCTCCTCTTTCTTGTTCCAAGTTACTTCTCATTGCTGTTCTTTTATTCCTAAATGCTATCATAGGGTAGAATATTCTTACTCCAGCTGTTAACTATAATATTGGATTCTTCTACATTTTCTGCATAGAACTGTAGGTACCATTTATAAGGACATGTAGCAAGAAAGCATGTAATGTATATTATATGTATAAAGACTAAACTTGGGATACTACTCATAAATAGGAAGTAACTGTCAGCAAATGCATCAATTGGATCATCCTGGTGTTTCTATTGTGATGGATAATGAAGGATGGCAATTTAGCTCCTGTTTTCACCCTGTATCTTAAGACTGTCATTAATGGAATGATTGATACACTGTGATACCAGGAAATTTGCAGTAGATTTTTGTTTGTATGGGTTTTTTTTTTTTCGAAAATATTGTCTCAGATAAGTAGTAATTACCGGAATAAAGAAATGCTTTATCATAAGAAATTAAATAGTATTTTCAATAATGGGAGAATGATCCCAATTAATGAATGCATAAAATAATACATCTTTTCCAAATCTAAAACTCAGCTCTTCTTTAGTTTTCTAACGTTGCCATGCTAAAAATAATAGTAATTCTACTGTGTAAAAATAAATATGTACATTATAAAACTTCTAAATACAAAGATGTCTCCTGTGGAATGAGTCTGAATTCTGTTGAGAATATTCTGGAACATGCTGAATCAGGGGGGTAAAAAGGAGAAGGAGGCAGTGGCAAGGAAGCCATAGAGCACAGGTTTTAACATCCACATATTAATACATATTTTTGGATGAGTAAACATGAATTTATAGGGGACAGTATATTTAAAATTATGACTGTCATTAAACTCTGAAACAAAAGTATACAATTTTCTTTTTTGACTTTATAATTTTCTATAACAAATCTGAAACCATTAAATGTAAAAAAAACACAGAAATATCTTTTTTGCTTAAATAATTATTTTAATAATAAACATGTCTACTTAATGAGCATCTCTTTACTAATCAAAATGTTACATATGCTCAAGAAAAGGTATTTGTATTCCAGCTGGCAAAGAGGAATATTGCTCAATTTTGTATTTTGTTGTTTCTACAATAATTATTAAATTTCAACTGTGTTTTGGAATGAGGAGGGGCATACAAGCTATATATCAGGCTACTGGTGGCAATAAGACAGATTAATAGAAAGGGTCTTGGTCACAAGGAGTAGCAATTTCCTTAGTGATGTAGAGTGAATTTTATAGCGAGAAGGATTATTTAAATAAAAAACAGGACTTTACTTCCCTATCAGTTTGTTTTTTTAAAACAGAGGCACAGTGTAGAAGATTCTGACATCAAATCGTCCTAAGGAACAGTAAGAAAAAGGCATTTGTGTTTCAGATAAATTCCTTGGTGTTGAATAGCAGTGAAGAATGTTTCTTTTAACACTTAGTCTGGTGTCCAGCATATAGTGATCAATCAGTTAATGTCAAATAAAAGAACAGATGTGTGAACAGCTGGCAGAGTGAGGAAACAGACTGAACTGAGTCATAGGAAGCAGCTCTTGACATTAGAGAGAAATGCTACAGTTCTTCCTTGATGGTTATAAACCTACTTTGTCTCTCAATTTCTGAATAGTTGCAAACAATTGTAAGAAACTTCAACCATGTTAATTTCTGCCTTTATTCATATTTTATGTAATAGCTGATATATATAAAATGGAACATGAAAATAAAATAAACACCCATGAATCCACCATCGGACCTAAAGAACCTAAAGGCCAGAACTTGATTTCTAATGTTGAAGCTATTTTTGTTTCTTGTTAATTCATCCATCCTTGCACCACTTGCATACGGGTAGCCATTATGTCTTTTCACCATATATTTTAAACCACATGTTAATGGTTTTACCACATAGTTATGTTTTTAAATGTTTGTCTTACCTTGATTTGTTTTTTTTTTGGAACTTTATAAAAATTCTGTCATACTACAAGTGACATTTTTGGCTAAAATTGTTGTCTATGGCTGAGTATATTTACTTTTACCACTGTATAATATTTGTAAAGTGACTATCCTTTCTCCTTTGTAGGGATGTTTGATTTGACTATGGCTGCTTTCTTTTCTTTAAGTTATTATTTTTCTATTACCATGCTTCTATAAATATGCTCCTAAAGTATAAACTCCATCTGGACAGGGATGGTTGTCTATTGACTTTAATCTAGAAAGATGCCTCATGTAATGAGTGTTCAATAAATGTTTGTCACTGTTAGGAAAAAAGAACAAAAAATATTGTATGTGATTCCTAAATGTACCTGTGCAAGAGGTTACCATATATATATATATATATATATATATATATATATATATATGTTTATATAGTGTTCAAAACTTTGCTCACATATCCTCCAAAAGAATTTTGAAAACTGTGTGACTTCACACATTTTTAAGTCGGTACCTATTTTTTTCAAATCAACTGTTTAAGTGACTGCAAATGATGTAATTTCTGGTATATTTGTATATTGGCATTTTAATCTGACACTATAATATCCTTTTAAAAAATAGATTCTGTAGAGTACAAATACCATTGTACTTTTTAACCCATTATCATTTACTAATAAAATGCAAATGAAAAGGTTTTTTTTAAAAGCCAGAAATTTTATATTTTTTCTCCTGGAGTCATATTTTCATTTCACTACTCCCACAGAATTTTATCCTAATGCAATATATATTTGCACTTACTTTACAATAATGTATATAAACTTTACAATAAAAATTATGTATATAAACTTTATTTTAAAAAATTCTTTTGCCTTTAAAACTCTTAAATGTTTATTTTCTGGATTTAGTTATCATAACAATTGTTATTAGTACACCATTGGTTAAAGCCGTTTTGAAAAATAATTATTGAACATAAAATAAAATTTTATTTGAAAATGCACCTCTTTAGATGGATCGGACTAATATTTTTCTATTTGTTCCTGGTTCTAGGATGACTATCTCTGACCACTCAAATGAGACAGGTCAGTGGAAATTTACAGTAAGAGAAAGTATTAGGCCACCTGGACTTACATAAAGTGTTGGAATAATCACTGCTAAGTATGCATTGTGCATAGTAGAATTTTCTATTCCCATAGGACGGAATCAACAAGTAGAGAAGTGGTTGACAAGTGCCAGAAAGAATATTTATTACTGAGTCAAAACCAAATATGTTTTTAAAGTGTCTGATGATTTTTTTCTTGGTAAAATGCAGGGAAGTGTTTCTCTTATGAATAATAAATGTTCAAGAAAGTACAAAACACATTTACCTCCAATATGTGTTCCATTTTCTCAAAGAGGTGATGCTGAGATGTCAGAAATAACATAAACATTTTCATTAAAAATTTTTGAAATCATGTAAAATATCCAGTCGAGAAACAGTTCCAGAAAAAGTCAGAGCATGAAATTTGAATCATGCTTTAATTCTAGAATGCATTTTCAAACGTTCAGAATATTTTAATTATATGATAGATAGAGTGATAAGGCATGTAAACACATCTCGTGTTTGTGCTGTCTTTGGTATTTCTTACCCTCACCCTTTTTTGTTCTCCTCTCATGAACAGGGGTCTTTCCCTCAGGTATAATGTCTTTTCCCACAGTTACAGGGCAAGAGATGTGAGGCTATTAAGTGGAAGCAGTCATTAGTCATATACTCCCACTCTACAATATATATGTATTCATTGCAGTCTAATACAGTGTGTGTGTATAGTGGGCGGGGGGGGGGGGTTCTTTCTAATGTCCACTTAGTCCTTGATAGAAACACATTTATATATAAGACTGGGAAAGATGTAAAGCTATACAGTCAAAGAAAGCCATTGTGGATATTACCATTGTTAAAAGAGAATTCTCTGTCACCAGTATTTTGAATTGTTATCATTATTTGGCTTCATTGGAGTTTATACTGTTTAGGATAATGCATTATTATGAAATTGAAGATGGATGAGAGCTATTTTTTTTTAATAAAATGGAAGAAAGGATGATTTTGTGAAAAGAGAAGTGAAAAGTAATTGTCATGAAATGTCTAGCTTCTAATGAAGGCACATTCTCAGATCGCTTCAGAATATATACATTTCATATGGATGCTGGGAAATCTAACAGTTTAATCCTTTAAATGTATCTGTGTCTGTAAGAAACTCCTCATGTTCCGCAGGGTTATACATGCACAATTTGAAGACTTCTGGTATATACCTCTGAATAGATTACTCAGTCATGGGATATGCCCCTTTCCATCTTTACAAAATAACTGCTAACTTGTTTACCCAAATAATTGTTCAAATTGACACTCCAACTAGAGGGTATGAGAATTTTTATTTTCTCCACATATTTGCCAATACTTATTTCCAGATTTACTAATTTTAGGCAATCCAGTATATATAAAATTATATGACACTTTGGTTTTAAATAGCATTTCAGTGGTACTAATTTACTAATGAGACTGTACATATTTCCTTTTGTTTACTTGCAATTTGCTGATTCCTACTGTGTGCAATGCTAATGCATACCTTTTTGCCCATTTTATACTGGATTGTTTGCCTTTATTTTTATTTTGTAGAATTTTAAAACATATTTTGAATTTTAATAATTTATTTGTTAAAATGTTGCAAATGTCTTCTAGTTTTTGGCTAGTCTTTTTACATTCTTTATGGAATCTTTTGATGAACACAAGTTCTCAATTAAATGCAGTCTGATTTTTTTCCTTTATGATTAGAGTTTTTTGTATTTAGTTGAAAAATTATTTTTTACCCAAAGTTTATAAAGATATCTTCCTCCTATACTTTTCCTAAAAGTTTAAAAGTTTTTTGTTTCACGTTTAAGTCTTTAATCCATCTGGAATTGATTTTTGTGTGTGGTTTGAAGTAGAGATTCAATTTCAGTTTTTCACACCATTATCCAGAGCTGTTTATTGTTTACTGAATTTCTTGTCTAATGATTTGCAGTGCCGTCTCTACTACATACCATGTTTCATGTCTGTGTAAGTTTGTTTCTGGACTTTTTCTTTTCCTTTACTCATTTTCTGTCCCTATGCTAATACCACATTCTCTTTACTACTGTAGTTATAATGTCTGGATGTTTGTGGAAGATTAAAAACGTCAGGAAAAAATTTGACATGTTTCCCATTGGACAGTAGAGTCTACTCCCCTCCACTAGAAGTTGTGCTGCCCTGTGATTGCTTTGACCATGGAATATGGCTCCAGATCTAGACTTTTAAGATATCTGCCAGTTTCCAGTGAGGTTCAATCAATCACTGTATCACCAAGTAAGAAGTCTGCTTGCCCTGCTGGAGATGCCACATGGTGAGACCTTTATGGCTACATGGAGAGGGAGAGGGGCCCAGCTAAATTCACTCTGCTGGCTCCTCCTGCCAAGATCCAGCATTTGAGTGCAGTTGCCTTGGGCCCTCCAGACCAGTTAGCATCCAGCTGAGTACCATTGAATGAGCCCACAGACACCACACAGAGTCGAGGAAAAGAAGCTAGCTGTCGTGCCTTCCTGATATGTCAACTTCCCATTTTTAGGTCAAGTACTAATCTAGGAGTTGCTGTGGAAGGATTTTGCAAATGCAAGTAAAGCCCCTAATCAGTTGACTTTAAGTAAGGACAGTTATTTCAGTGGGCCTCATTAAATTGGTTGGGTGGCCTTTAAAGCAGGCTTGAGTGTTTTCTAAGGAGGAGAAGAAATTCCTCCTTTGGACAGCAGCTTCTGCCTATGCCCATGGACTTTAGACCATACAGACTTACTTAGCCAGCCCCCACAATTGTGTAGACCAGTTCCTTGAAATACATAAATCTTTGTAATAAATCCAACTAGTTTTGCTTCTTTGATTGAACTTTTACTGATACACTAGCTAAACCCTGCCCAATTCCTGATTCATAGAATCATGAGATTAATAGATAAATGTTTTAAGTCACTGAAATTTGGGATAATTTTCTACAAAGCAGGTGATAACCAAAATAATAAATAGGGCAAGTTGTCACATCTTTAATTTTTTAAGAAATTTTAGTATCTTAAGTATTTCTAGTCTTTGCTTTTCCATACGAGTTTTAAAATCAACTTTTACAGTTTCTTTACGAACTCTATTAGTATGTTGGTGGGAATTGAATTACATCTGTAGATCAATTTTAGGTGAATGACATGGTTATGATATTGAATCTTCTTATGCAGCTATTTATTTCTTTATTTAATTCTTAGTGTTACTCAATAATGTTTTAAAATCGCTTCCAAAGGGTCTTATATATTTTTGCCACATTTTCGAGACACTTTATATTTTTAAACTTATATGTAAGTAACTTATTAAAATGAAAATTTCTTTTTGTTGCTCTGGGTGGTGAATGGTTTTATATACTGATCTTGTATTTCTGCAATCATGTTAAACTCTCTTCCCAGTTTTAATACTTTGCCTGAAGAATCTTTTAGGTTTTCATTTTCTGTCTTGTGTTTATCCCATCCTCTCGCCCCATGCCTTTCTTTTAGAAACTCTAAGTGGAAGGCAGATGGAGACAAAATGCTGAGCTCAAGTTTACCCATGGCCATATTATAGATATTACAATTTATAGCATGTATGCTTTTAGGATACTGATGTATGTTCTGTTGGGCCTTTACAACATAATCATGCGCTTGAGAAAAATTAGAGTTAAAAAGAAAACACGTAGAAAGTGAAATAGTTACAGTATACTTAGAGGTCAAGATCCCAGCTTTGTCATTAACAAGCTGTATGACTTTGAATAAATTACTTAACCTTTTTAGACTTGCTTTTCTTACCTGTAAGATGGGGGTGAAAAATAAGCCTCTATCATAGGGTCTCAAGGACAAAATGTAATGAGTGCGTGCGTACAAAATTCTCATCACTTTGAAAGCTCAATAATCACTCAATAAATGGCAGTTATTATGATTGTAAGCAAGTAACTAATTAGAAGTGTTTAATAAGTATATATAATTTTTCTATGATTGAACTTATACTTTATTGTGAGGTGTTAGCATTTTGATGGTATATTCTCACGTACATGCTTTGGGAGGGCTGGCCAAAAGAGGGTGAAGTTGGTCTTTCATTACCTTTCCTTCTTTAGATGCTCCGTGTTTCCTTTCAGTCGTTTCCCTTTTACGTGTTCCATGTTCTCATGTAGAGACTCTTTCATAAAATTTATACTAAGGAATTTGTGATTTATGTGATGTCCATAGCAAATCGTTTCTTCAAAGTTTGCTAAATAAGCGTGTGTGTGTGCGTGCATTCGCACATATCCCGTCTAATAAACTTTTCTCAAAATTCGATGTTGACATGCCTTCATCAAGTGGTGGAGGGTCTTTATTACCTCCCGTTGAAACTGGGTGGGCTTCTGTAAATGTTTTGATGTAGAATATGGTGAAGTGATGCAGGTTAACTTCTGTAGCTAGATCATTTAAACGCATTATGGCTTCTCCTTGTCTCTTCTCTGGACACGTGCTCTTGGAACCAGCCACCATGTTGTAAGAACGCCCAGGCCACATGGAAAAGGTTTAACAGTTTCCTTGGGTCTTCATTTGGTTATGAAGTTTCCTGTCCTATAAAACAAATAAATTTGCATGCTTTCATCTTGCTAATCTGTCTTTCGTTACAGGGATCTCAGTTGAGAACTTAAAAAGGTAGAGGAAAAGAGATATCTTTTCTTCCTCTACAGCTGTTTATTTTTTTAAATTAATTAATTAATATATTTTATTGACTCTGTTGGGTCTTCGTTGCTGCACACAGGCTTTCTCTAGTTGCAGCGAGTGGGGGCTACTCTTTGTTGTGGTGTGCAGGCCTCTCATTGCAGTGGCCTCTCTTGTTGCAGAGCACGGGCTTTAGGCACGTGGGCTTCAGTAGTTGCAGCACATGGGCTCAATAGTTGTGGCTCATGGGCTCTAGAGCATAGACTCAATAGTTGCGGCGCACGGGCTTAGTTGCTCCACGGCATGTGGTATCTTCCTGGGGCAGGGATCAAACCTGTGTCCCCTGCATTGGCAGGTGGATTTTTACCCACTGCGCCACCTAGGAAGTCTGCTTATTTCTTGATGGTGGTTTTTTTTTTTTTTTTGGTTAGTATGTATTTTTTTTTTTTTTAGTTCTTCATTGGAATATAATTGCTTTACACTCTTGATGGTGCTTTTTAGATGAGCAGAATCTTTCAATTTTGATTAAGACAAATCTTTCAATTTGTCATTCAATCTTATACTGACAGTAAGCAGCGGAAGGAAGGAAGACTAGGTAAATTTGTCAGCCTAATTTGGAAAGAGGTCATTGCATGAAAGACCAAAGCCTAGACCTTTGTCTTTGATTTCTATTATTTAATGTTTCCAAGAGTAGATATGTGATGTAATCATTCTTCAAAAATATATTTGAGATGGCAACACGACTCAATTTGTTGCTTAGCTTTGATGATAAGTTTTTGTAAATAAAACTAGTATTTCTTTTCAAATGTGGATTTCCAAAATTATACCTTTAGTAACTTTTCAAAAATAGGAGTATGGCCAGATGAGAGAGAAAAAAAAAAAACACCTCAAGGAAAACATTTTGGAGCTGAACTAAAAATATATAAATAAAGTAAAATTAAAGTGAAAAATCAAGGATTTTCAGTAATTCTTCCTCAAGGAAGTGTGAGTGTGTGTGTGTGTGTGTGTGTGTGTGTGTGTGTGTTTTCATGTGTGTGTTTGCATTTGAAAAGAAATCATCCTGGCACTGTTTTTTCTTTCAAATTGTCCTAACCCTCAGACAACAGAGAACCAGTAAAATGTGCCTGCGTGACTCTTTCTAAAGCCAACTCTTAAAAGAAACATTAAAGAAAAAAAAATAGTCTTAATTTGGATTTGTCTCTTTCCACAATTATGCACTTGTCTTTTAATCAGACCAACGCCTCCCTTGGTTTTATTTCATGATTAAGAATACACAGATTACCATTTGTAATCATATGTGAACTTTGTGTTAAAGAAAGGGTTATCTTCTTGGAGCAAAACGCTATTGGCCTGACTATAATAATGTCAGGTTAGGCTTACAATTCAAAAATGATTATTTGAATGATGTTTTAGGAGTTTTCCCTCTTGATTGCTTTACAGTATTTAAAGCCTGAAACCAGTATCTCTGTTCCAATAATAAGGTTATGCCAAAGGTGAGGAAGAAAACAAGACCCAAGCATGGAGCTAATAGCAGATACTGCTGGCATCTGTAGTGGGAATATTCAAATTTGATCTTACTTGTACATGCATTAAATGGTTCATCTGCATTTTCTATTGAGTGTCAGAGCAGCATATAATTAAGAGAAGTCATTTGTAATTGCGGAGTACCCCATCATAGCTTAATAATCTTCTTATGCTTTGTTTAGTGTTATTTAAAATCTTTTATTCTGTGAAAAGGGTCATGCTCCCTTTCAAAGAGGGCTAGCTGTGTCTAAGGACAGGTTTCAAAATTATAGGGCGTTGTTTTTATGTAGATATTATAAATTAGTAAATAATTATTAGCTGGTTACCTAATAAAAGGAGAGCAGATTATAATAATTTATGCAATTGGCAAAAGGGAAACCTGCTGAGAGAAAGACACAAAACAAAATATTTTTTTTCTTATTTTTCATCTGTACTGCTGCTGTCTGCTGCTGTAAGTACCTTTCCATCTGTACTTGGCCTGAAAAATTAAAGAAAAAGCATGAAGCAGTCATAAAGTAGATTTAAACAGAAAGACAGGAAGATGTCTCTTAGGGACTGAATTGTGTTCCCTCAGAATCTATATGTTGAAGCTCTCATACCATATGTGACTGCATTGGAGATAGAGCCTTTAAGGAGTTAATTAAGGTTAAATGAGGTCTTAAGGGTGGGACCCTAATCAAATGGGACTAGTATCCTTATAAGGAGTAGAAGAGACACCAGAAGCATACTGACAAAGAGGAAAGGCCATGTGAGGACATAGGGAAAAGGTAGCCATCTACAAGTCAGCAAGAGAAGTCTCACCAGAAACCAGCCATGCTGCTACCTCGATCCTAGCCTAACAGTCTCCAGACCTGGGAGAAGATACATTTCTGCTGTTTAATCTACACAGTGTGTGGTATTCTGTTATGGCAGCCCAAGCCCACTGATACCAGAACTGAGTAGGATCTAGCCCCAGAAGTTTTAACATCAACTCTGTAAATTAGTATAAATTAAATCTGTATCAGCTGGGCACAGACAACCTTGTTTTACCTTTACATTTATAAGTAACTATTATGTTACTCAAATATGTATCAAATTTAAAACAATCCAATAAACCGATACATGCATACGTACATAACAAAAACATAAGATACCATGGATACCATCGAACATATTATCCTCGTCCAAAATGCTAGAGCTTCAGTAGCCTGGAATTTATTATATTCCATTTAAAGATATTACTGATGCTTTAGCATGAAACTCTTGACACTGTGCCAAGTTGTTGAGTGAGCACTAATTTTCCCAAGTGGGATGGACCAAGCACCTCACAACTGGTGATCTGGATCTCTGAATACCATTGCTCCATTGCTTTACAATATGCTTGGCTTATTGATCAGTTGTGTCTAGCTAGCTACTGGATTGCTTGTCTGTTGTTGTCAGGTAGCAAATTTCAGGTATCTCAGTAACAAAATCTGTGTCTCTGTTTACAACAGTGTTCAAAATCTAATTACCGTTAGCTTTATGAAGACAGAGATTTCAAATCTGAGATTTTAATTCAGACTAAAATCTGGGGAGAATTCTAAATTATAAAATACAATTTGGACATTTGTTGCTCCTTTATCCTAGGATGGCCGAGGCACTATCTAAGTGTTGTAATCTCTAAGTGTTTTCTTTTAGGTATATTTGCATGTAGGCAGTTATAGGCTGCTAGCATGATATTAGAAACCCCCTAGTGAAGGAGGTGTTATCTTATGCCTCATAAGGGTGCATAAATTCTAACAGCCATGCAGCTATTCTGGTTTGTCCTTAACAAAGGTAATTTTATCTCACTGAAGGTAAGAGTCTTTTGTAAGGACTTTGGATTTTCAGAAATGTAGGAAATAATGACAGTCGGTGACATTAACTTATATAGTTAATCAAGTGCTAGACCTAAAGGCTGGGAAAGGAGATAGGTAAACACTGCAGTTTACAAATAGTTAATCGTTTATTGCTACTTCTTTTTTTTTCTTTTTTCTTTTTTTTTTTTTTTTATTTTTTTGGGGGTACACCATGTTCAATCATCTGTTTTTACACACATATCCCCGTATTCCCTTCCTTCCTTGACTCCCCCCCCTCGAGTCCCCCCCACCCTCCCTGCCCCAGTCCTCTAAGGCATCTTCCATCCTCGAGTTGGACTCCCTTTGTTATAAAACAACTTCCCACTGACTATCTATTTTACAGTTGGTAGTATATATATGTCTGTGCTACTCTCTCGCTTCTTCTCAGTTTCCCCTTCACCCCCCGCCCCCTCCCATACCTCGAGTTCTCCAGTCCATTCTCTGTATCTGCATCCTTGTTCTTGTCAGAGTTCATCAGTACCATTTTTAGATTCCGTATATGTGAGTTAGCATACAATATTTGTCCTTCTCTTTCTGACTTACTTCACTCTGTATGACAGATTGTAGTTCTATCCACCTCATTACATATAGCTCCATCTCATCCCTTTTTATAGCTGAGTAATATTCCATTGTATATATATGCCACATCTTCTTTACCCATTCATTTGCTAATGGGCATTTAGGTTGCTTCCATGTCCTGGCTATTGTAAATAGTGCTGGAATAAACATTATAGTACAAGTTTCTTTTGGGATTATGGTTTTCTTTGGGTATATGCCCAGGAGTGGGATTACTGGATCATATGGTAGTTCTATTTGTAGTTTTTTAAGGAACCTCCAAATTGTTTTCCATGGTGGCTGTACCAACTTACAGTCCCACCAACAGTGCAGGAGAACTCCCTTTTCTCTACACCCTCTCCAACATTTGTTGTTTCCAGACTTTGTGATGATGGCTATTCTGATCGGTGTGAGGTGGTACCTCATTGTGGCTTTGACTTGCATTTCTCTGATGATTAGTGATGTTGAGCATCTTTTCATGTGTTTGTTGGCCATCTGTATGTCTTCTTTGGAGAAATGTCTTTTTAGGTCTTCTGCCCATTTGTGGATTGGGTTATTTGCTTTTTTGGTATGAAGCTGCATGAGCTGCTTGTATATTTTGGAGGTTAATCCTTTGTCCGTTGTTTCATAGGCAATTATTTTTTCCCATTCTGAGGGTTGCCTTTTAGTCTTGTTTATGGTTTCTTTTGCTATGCAAAAGCTTTTAAGTTTCATGAGGTCCCATTCGTTTATTCTTGATTTTATTTCCCTGATTCTAGGAGGTGGGTAAAAAAGGATGTTGCTTTGATGGATGTCATAGAGTGTTCTGCCTATGTTTTCTTCTAGGAGTTTTATAGTGTCTGGCCTTACATGTAGGTCTTTAATCCATTTGGAGTTTATTTTTGTGTATGGTGTTAGGAAGTGTTCTAATTTCATTCTTTTGCATGTTGCTGTCCAATTTTCCCAGCAACACTTATTGAAGAGGCTGTCTTTTTTCCACTGTATACGCGTGCCTCCTTTGTCAAAGAGAAGGTGCCCATATGTGTTTGGGCTTACTTCTGAGATCTCTATTCTATTCCATTGATCTTCCTTTCTATTTTTGTGCCAGTACCATACTGTCTTGATCACTGTGGCCTTGTAGTATAGTTTGAAGTCAGGAAGCCTGATTCCACCAACTCCATTTTTCCTTCTCAAGATAGCTTTGGCTATTCGGGGTCTTTTGCATTTCCATACAAATCGTAAGATTTCTTGCTCTAGTTCTGTGAAAAATGCCATTGGTAATTTGATCGGGATTGCATTGAATCTGTAAATTGCTTTGGGTAGTACAGACATTTTCACGATGTTGATTCTTCCAATCCAGGAACATTGTATGTCCCTCCATCTATTTGTGTCGTCTTTGATTTCTTTCATCAATGTCTTAAAGTTTTCTGCATACAGATCTTTTGCCTCCTTAGGCAGGTTTATTCCTAGGTATTTTATTCTTTTGGTTGCAATGGTGAATGGGAGAGTTTCCTTAATTTCTCTTTCTGCCCTTCCGTTGTTAGTGTATAGGAATGCAAGAGATTTCTGTGCATTAATTTTGTATCCTGCTACTTTACTAAACTCATCAATTAGTGCTAGCAGTTTTCTGGTAGAGTCTTTAGGGTTTTCTATATATAATATCATGTCATCTGCAAAGAGTGACAATTTTACTGCTTCTTTTCCAGTTTGGATTCCTTTGATTTCTTTTTCGTCTCTGATTGCTGTGGCTAAAACTTCCAAAACTATGTTGAATAATAGTGGTGAGAGTGGACACCCTTGTCTTGTTCCTGTTCTTAGAGGGAATTCTTCCAGTTTTTCTCCATTGAGAATGATGTTGGCTTTTGGTTTTTCATATATGGCTTTTATTATGTTGAGGTAATTTCCTTCTATGCCCATTTTCTGGAGAGCTTTTATCAGAAATGGATGTTGAACTTTGTCAAAAGCTTTTTCTGCATCTATTGAAATGATCATATGGTTTTTATCCTTCAATTTGTTGATATGATGTATCACGTTGATTGATTTGCGTATATTGAAGAATCCTTGCATCCCAGGGATAAACCCCACTTGATCGTGGTGTATGATTTTTTTAATGTGCTGTTGCAGTCTGTTAGGTAGTATTTTGTTGAGGATTTTTGCATCTATATTCATCAGTGATATTGGTCTGTAGTTTTCTTTTTTTGTGACATCTTTGCCTGGTTTTTGTATCAGGGTGATGGTGGCCTTGTAGAATGAGTTTGGGAGTGTTCCGCCTTCTGCAATATTTTGGAAGAGTTTGAGAAGGATAGGTGTTAACTCTTCTCGAAATGTTTGATAGAATTCGCCCGTGAACCCATCTGGTCCTGGGCTTTTGTGTGTTGGGAGATTTTTAATCACTGCCTCAATCTCTGTACTTGTGATTGGTCTGTTCATGGTTTCTATTTCTTCCTGGTTCAGTCTTGGAAGATTGCATTTTTCTAAGAATGTATCCATTTCTTCCAGGTTATCCAATTGATTGGCATATAGTTGCTTGTAGTAGTCTCTCATGATCTTTTGTATTTCTGAGGTGTCTGTTGTTACTTCTCCTTTTTCATTTCTAATTCTGTTGATTTGCATCTTCTCCCTTTTTTTCTTGATGAGTCTGGCTAATGGTTTATCAATTTTGTTAATCTTCTCAAAGAGCCAGCTTTTAGTTTTATTGATTTTTCTTATGGTTTCTTTCCTTTCTTTTTCATTTATTTCTGCTCTGATCTTTATGATTTCTTTCCTTCTGCTCACTTTGGGGTTTCTTTGTTCTTCTTTCTCTAGTTGTTTTAGGTGTAAGGTTAGGTTGTTTATTTGATCATTTTCTTGTTTCTTAAGGTAGGACTGTATTGCTATAAACTTCCCTCTTAGAACTGCTTTTGCTGCATCCCATAGGTTTTGGGTTGTTGTGTTTTCATTGTCATTTGTTTCTAGATATTTTTTGATTTCCTCTTTGATTTCTTTAGTGATTCCTTGGTTGTTTAATAGTGAATTGTTTAGCCCCCATGTGTTTGTATTTTTTTGCAGTTTTTTTCCTGTAATTGATATCTAGTCTCATGGCGTTGTGGTCTGAGAAGATGCTTGATATGATTTCAATTTTCTTGAATTTGCTGAGGTTTGATTTGTGACCAAAGATGTGATCTATCCTGGAAAATGTTCCGTGTGCACTTGAGAAGAACGTGTAGTCTGTCGTTTTTGGATGGAATGTCCTATAAATATCAATGAAGTCGAGATGGTCTAATGTGTCATTTAAAGCTTGTGTGTCTTTATTTATTTTCTGTTTGGATGATCTGTCCATTGATGTAAGTGGGGTGTTCAAGTCTCTCACTATTATTGTGTTACTGTCGATGTCCCCTTTTATAGCTGTTAGCATTTGCCTTATGTATTGAGGTGCTCCTATATTGGGGGCATAGATGTTTACCATTGTGATATGTTCTTCTTGAATGGATCCCTTGATCATTATGTAGTGTCCTTCCTTGTCTCTTGTAATAGTCTTTACTTTCAAGTCTAATTTGTCTGAGATGAGTATTGCTATTCCAGCTTTCTTTTGACTTCCATTTGCATGGAATATCTTTTTCCAACCCTTCACTTTCAGTCTCTATATATCCCTTGGTCTGAAGTGGGTTTCTTGTAGGCAGCATATAGAAGGGTCTTGTTTTTGTATCCATGCAGCCAGTCTGTGTCTTTTGGTTGGAGCATTTAATCCATTTACATTTAAGGTGATTATTGACATGTGTGTTCCAATTACCATTTTCTGAATTGTTTTGGGTTTGTATTTGTAGGTGTTTTCCTTTTCTTGTGTTTCCTACTTAGAGAAGTTCCTTTAGCACTTGTTGTAAGGCTGATTTGGTGGTGCTGAATTCTCTGAACTTTTGCTTGTCTGGAAAGCTATTGATTTCTCCCTCAAATCTGAATGAGATTCTTGCTGGGTAGAGTATTCTTGGCTGTAGGTTTCTCTCTTTCAGGACTTTCAGTATATCCTGCCATTCCCTTCTGGCCTGCAGAGTTTCTGTAGAAAGGTCAGCTGTTATCCTGATGGGTTTTCCCTTATATGTCATTTGCTGCTTTTCTCTTGCTGCTTTTAATATTTTTTCTTTGTGTTTAATTGTCATTAGTTTGAATAATATGTGCCTTGGTGTATTTCTTCTTGGGTTTAGTCTGTATGGGACTCTCTGTGCTTCTTAGACTTGGTTAATTATTTCCTTTCCCATGCTGGGGACGTTTTCCACTATAACCTCTTCAAATATTTTCTCAGACCCTTTCTTGTTTTCTTCTTCTTCTGGGATGCCTACAATTCGAATGTTGGTACACTTAATGTTATCACTGAGGTCTCTGAGACTGTCTTCTATTCTTTTTATTCTTTTTTCTTTTTCCTGCTCTGTGGCAGTTATTTCCCCCATTCTATCTTCCAACTCACTTATTCGTTCTTCTGCCTCAGTCATTCTGCTGGTTAGAGCATCTAGAGTATTTTTAATTTCAGTTATTTTGTTATCCATTGCTGTTTGTTTTTCTGAGTTCTTATGAACTGTTTCTTGTACTTTCTCTATTTTGTTATCGAGATTTTGTATCATTTTTACTATCATTACTCTAAATTCTTTTTCAGGCATTTTTCCTATTTCCTCCTCATTTATTTGGTCTTGTGGGTTTTTTTCCTGCTCCTTTGCCTGCATGGGGTTTCTTTGTTTCCTCATGGTTGTCCAAACTTTTGGGGTTGCTTGTCCTGGCGATAGAGGTGTTTATAGAAGACTGTCCAAGCCTCAGACTAATGTCCAAGTATTGGATTAAACGAATATTAAGTCTAGGAAACACATACATGTATAAGACACACAATTACTGAATCCGTTAGGACATAAGGCTCTAGAAAGACGTGACAGAACCCCAGTGTGCTATCAGATATTCAAAGAGAAACGCAGCAGAAATTGACAACTGGAACAGAACAAATCAGAGACAAAAGCAAAAGCAAACAAACAACAAATAACACCCTACACATGCAAACATTAATCCAGGGAGATTTTGTAAGCTAGGATCAAATATAGAAAAGAGCTGGAGTACCACCAGAGAGAATGGAGATTCTCAGAATGTAATTAGACAACTGTACTAAGAACTAAGATAAAGACAAAATCCTAATATTAAATACCAAGGCAGTGCGTCATCTGGAGAATAGAGCAAGGAGTCTGAGCAGACCGATAGTGTTGCTTATAAGTATGTTAAGATAAAATACACTTAAAATGGCTGGAAGAAAGGGGAACAGAAGAGCATACTGTGGTTGGAAATATGCAAATAAAAAGAAAGGAATAGAAATGTATAAAAGATAGGGATGAAAGGAAAGTATGAGAGATATTTTGTCCATACTACCAAAAACTTAGCTAGATATAGAAGTATATAAAAAGGCAAAAAAAAAAAAAGAATAAAAACTATCATTAAAAAATTATGTTATAAAACTTGTAGATCCCTTAGGGCTAAGATCGTATTTCATAAATAAAAAAAAAAAAAAAGAAAGAAAGAAAAAAAGAAAAAAGAGAGAGAAAGAAAAAAAAAAAAATCCAGAACTGATCCCAGAATGGACCAGTTCAATAGGTATTGATACTACTATTTCTGTTTCCTTAGCGTCTCAGCTGTAAGTGTCCTTCTCCTTTCCTTGGGTTTTTTTTGCGTTATTCTGTGACCAGCAGAGGTTCCTTTATTGTTCGTCTGTAAGCGTCGGTCTGTGGGGAGAGAGAGGGTACAATAGTGGCTCCTTCTCCTGGGAGTGAGTGAGCAGTGGCACACTGTTGTTTCAGTCAGGCTTGGAGGTGCCTGTTGCAGAGGGATGCTGGTGGCTCAGGTGTATACAGAAAGTCTTAGAGTTGGGCCTCTCTTGGGGTTTTTTTCTTTTTGATGCTGCTGGTTTTTTTTTTTTTCTCTCGGCAGCCTCCCTGCTGCTGGCATTGCAAGGGGTTTTAATCTTGCCCCGCCCAAGTGCCTGAGGGTGCTTGTTATCCCTGAGCGCCTTAGGTGGCCCAGGGGCGTCTCTCCACTGCCTGTTGCAGAGGTGCCGAAAGAGAGGGAGAGGCTATGCATGCGGCTCCTCCCCCCCGCCCGTGAGCCTGCAGCCTCCCGCCGCCATCTTGGCCGGGCAGCTCTCAGGGACGGGCACTCTTCGCAGCGGACCGCCTCCCTCCTGTCCTCTCGGTCTGTCACCCTACTGGCAACAATGTTTCTCACCCTGAACCAGCTCTCCGGTTCCCATGCTCCCGCTCCCTGACCCTCCGTTCAGCCGCGGATCGACGTCTCGGTCCGGGAACGCTGAGCTGCGCTGAGGACCCTCCGTGTGTTTCTCACTCCCTCCTGTCTGCCACAGCTCCGCCGCTTCACCCTCTTTGAGCCCTCGCAGATGCCTCCCTACCGGCTATGTCGGGCTCCCCGCATCCCTTTCTGGTGTCCGAGGCCGTCTGCTGGTGTTCAGCTGGTTCTCTGTGGGAATGACTGCGTCCTTCCGTGCATTCCCAATGCATCTGTGGAGAGGGATGCACTCCACGTCTCTCTACTTCGCTGCCATCTTTTCTCTCCTTGCTACTTCTTTTATCTTGTGCCTGGAAGGGGCTCTGGAATTCATGTCATTGAGATAAGGCTGTGAAAAGAAGGATATTTAATAAGACAGAGATACTCTGCTTTGAATGCCAGCTCTACCTTTGACTGTTTCTCTTGGACATTTCATATAACCTCTTTAAACTCAGTGTCCTCAACTAATCCTAATCACTGCGCAGTGTATCATTAAGGATGAAATGGGACAACCCAGGTTTAGTACACAGCAAGTATAAAAAGTGCTCCCGCAAGTGTTCATTCCCTCTGTGTTTCTGAAGAATCTACAAGACATCTGATTTCACTTTGTCCTCGGTAGTCACAAAAGTGGGGACAGGGCAGGATTTCATCCTTGCTATAGGAAAGAAGGTCCAGAGTAATGTCTTCAAAGCCAATGAGAAAGCTGTGCTGGGAGAGCAGTCCCTTCTCGGCTCCTATTAGCAGCAATTTCTTCTTACTCTTCTCTGAGTAACATTCCAGCTGAGTCATGGTGAGCTGTTCCTCTGATCAGCCTTATACAACAAATATTTGTATTGGAGGTAGAGGGATGGATGACTGACATATTAGGTTCTAAAACATTCTAGCTAGTAAGATGCACAGTTTTGTTATTTCCTTCATTTTCTGTCTCTGCTTTTCCCTAAGATTCCTGGCAAGATAATGTGTGCACACACATAAGAATACACACACACACACGCACGTATATATATTTATATATGCCATTTTATTTTAATTAAATATTTATGTAAGCTGTCATAAAGTGCCGTAAATTACCATGATTATGCACACCTTTTTGTCTCCATCGGAGGCTGACTCATAACCAATTTGGAATTTTCTGTGGCCTTTAATTCCATTGCTAACAATTCTCCACTGCTATATCCCTGCTCCCTTCTTAATGATTACCCCATAGATCCCTGAAAAACTCGACACTCCAGCCCTCCTTCTCTCTGACATGACTGTAAAACTTGCTGGCTCTTCCTTCTCTTGGCTCCTGACTGTGGACATCCTGTTACAAAGTTTTAGCATACTTGTTCTCAAAAGGCCTACCTTTTAAATCTCTCATGACTTGCCCACATTGCTTTGAGTCTTAACCCATATTCCTAATTGCTTGCAGGGTATCTCAAATTCTTCAGATATAAAACCAAACCTATCTTATTGCAGTGCTCTCTGTCCATTTCTAGTCTCTATTTCTTTCCCATAAAAATGTCTCTGGCTTTTTAAATTTTTAATATATCTTTTATTTTCTTCTTTTTTTTTTTTATTATTTTTTAAATAGCACTAGTCATTACCTGAAAGCTTTGGAGATTTATATTGGAGTGATTCCATCTGTCATATCCAATTTTTGATTCTTACTTCAAATACCTTCCTAGGATTAAAAGTTTCTTACCTCAATCTTTAAGGCTAAATTACCATATTTACCTCTTCGTGGACTCTCTGTTCATTCAAATCTCTTTAGAAATTATTCACACAACTCGTTCAGTTTTTTAAGGTATACCATCTAAGATTGTCACACTGTTATATACCTGTTCTCCAAAACTGGGTGCTAAACTCTTCAGTGGTGTTGTTTATGACCCAGTGCACCAGGGTTTCTCACACCTAGTGATACCTTGCATCAAAGCAGGGCATTTTCTGCTGCTTCTCTTACATAGGAGATAACTATGCCACCTTTCTTTATATTTTTGAGTTGGGCTGGTCTCAAAGTATAAGTAATTAAATAATAAATCTTGTCAATTCTATGTGACCTGATAACTAAATTCAGTGTGTGGCTACTTTAGTCAGATATTTTATGTATTTTACATCCCAGTCAATTTTACATATTTTTATTTTCTCCATATTTAATATATCCTACATGTTAATTAATAAGAAATATCATATCTAGTTTATTTATCATATCTAGTTTATCCTTTTAACATGTCTAGAATAGAAATGGGCTTGTAACTTGAGAGCAAAATGTCAAAGCAGTATTCTGCTAGCTAGACTGTTTGGTAAGTTGGGTTTTTGCTTAATACCTAAGTGAGAAATTAACACAACTTGCTTCTTTTTTTCTTATCACTAGTATTCTCAAAGTGAGACCTATAATAGGAACTCTATCAAAGTTTATTGAGTAAATGAGTAAATGAAGAAACTCAAATTCAAAGCAAATATTCAGAGTAAGCATAACTGATGTTCTTCAGCAAGTTAACAACAAAGTAATTCTCCCACTTGTGGGTGTTTCTGGAGTCAGATTCAATCAGAAAGAGAAATTATATTCACTTGAGAATAAATGAACCTTTCTCGTATATGTTAGTATGCACTTTTGCTGTCATTAGTTTCATAAAAACATCCACGGGCAATTTTAGCATCCTTAATATTTTAAGGATTATGGTCTCTGCATAGCGCTGGCCATTAGGATCAGCTACAAAACCATGTTGGCTTTTAAAGCTACAGCAGTCATTTTTGTGGAGGAATTATCTTCTAACCTGCCATGGTATTCCCCACTATTAGTGCCAATGCATCAGGTTTAATCATGAGCCACTGGTTGTACCGTATGCAACATTCTTTCTTAATTGTCCCACTGAATTGCAAAGTACATCTTGATCACGATGGCTATTATACATGTGATACTTATATCTGTAGCTTTTACTTTGCACGTAACTCCAGTACTTTACGTGTGTCAGTTCAACTCTCACACACTCATATCTGCATTAGTCCCACTCATCTTTTGCCTTATTTTATTAAATGGCTATCTTAAAGCATAAAACACAAGGGACTTCCTAGGTGGTGCAGTGGCTAAGAATCTGCCTGCCAATGCAGGGCACACGTGTTTGATCCCTGCTCCAGGAAGATCCCACATGCTGTGGAGCAACTAAAGTATAAAACACAGGTGAGAAGAAATGAGATATAATTTTACATATAATTTTAGAATTAACTTCATTTCCTTAATACTAGGAACCAATACATGAGGTAAAGTTATGGAAAGTATGTGAAACATCTGTGCCTGTGTTTAGGAAATTAATTTCAATTGAGGTTATCTTTTATTTCTTTGGGGGGACAACTTGCTCTGAATTTTATTCCTTTTATCTTCAAGTTTTGTTTGCCTCATCCCCCACATTTGTGTCATTTTTATTTTGATTCTCATCTAATATATACTTGTAATTATAATCTCTCAAAATGACAAGACTAGTGTTTTAAAGAAGGTTATCAGAGCATAAAGATATGTGTGTGTGGGTATATGTGTGTGTATGTGTGCGTATAATGTGTTCTCTCTTCTTTAAGAATGGTCAGGAAATATTAGTCGTTTTTGAGCACATACCAAGAATAAAAATCTTAGCTAAAAGAAAAAGTTTTCTTTTTTTCCAGACAGTTAAAGGAAGTGTCTGAAAATAAGAACTGTAATAGAATTGCTTTCTCCAACAGAATTATAGCATAATTACTGAGGGGCCATAATATATTTTATACTGCTCTGTTAGAACTTTGTACCATTTTTTATCCTTTAGAAGATTTTAATACACTGAACTCAAAAGAGAAGTCACAGTCCACACATCTGACAAATAAGTAAAAAAGCAATAATCCTAAATAGAAAATGCTTATAACTACATTCCACGGAGTTAATGCACTACCACCTTTAACCCTCACTTTAGTTATGCTAATTCATCACCTAACCCATTCAAGATTTAATTAAATAAAGAATTCAGGCATGTACAGTGCAAAGCTACCTTCTCCCATGAAAGGTGTTTATATTTAATTATAGCTTCATAGACTCTTCTAGATTTTTATATTTCCTAGTCTATTCATAGAAGCAAAATGAGTAAATATACCTATCCAGTCTAAGTATTTGTAGTTGAATAGAAGTATGCTTAGTATTAAAATACAGTTGATTATATATCTCAAGCAAAATTGTACTTTAAAGAGCCTTTTGCCATTCGCCAAAAACAGAAAAAGACCATTGTAAAGAATTATGTATTTATTTAATATCTCTAAGTAAATGCTTTCAGGAAAAATTAAAAATACTAGTGATTAAAAAATTAAATGTCTGTACGTCAACATTCAGTTTGTTTTCTGAAAAATCATTTCTGTGTTCACTGTCCTATATATCTAAATTGAAATGGTTTGGTTTGTACTATTTTTAGTGGGAACTTAAAACTTGTGTGGGTAAAAGGCTATGTGAATATTTATTACACCAGAAAATTTATAACTCAAACTTGTTGGAATTATTAAATTTTGGGCTGTTATTTTATGCTTTTGGAAGTTGTTGATTTCCTTTGTCTTCTGACTTCTGTAAGTGTGTAACATAAATTCCAATTTCCAAACAAGTTGATAAGCAAAATGTATTCTTATATTCTAAAAGCTCTCTGTTCATTAACTATTTAATAATAGAAACATCACTCATCTATATTCTCACATCTAGTGTTAAACTTATATTGTTTTCATAATTTGTGTTGAGTAAGGCGGGAGTTGAAATTATTTTCAAGAAGAAGACAAAAGTTCTGCCATTCTAAGACAACTTGATAACTGTTACTCATACCTGAAAATTTGTCTGTTTAACTGTGTATTATACTATGATGCTAATTTTATGAAATATCATAGGTAAAATGAATATATTTACCTAACATATCAATATATCTTCAGTTTATAAAGGATAGTAAATAACACCAGAGGCACCACTGCTTATCTTCATTTAGAACTGGTCACTATACTGAAGTTTCTGGTTCTCTTTCCCTCAGATTTCTTTATAATTTTACTTACATGGGTGTATTAGATATTTACAAGTTTAAAAAGGTCATATTTCTTTATGTAGTGACACTCTTTATCCCTAGTTGTACATTTTTGTCTTGAAGCCCATGTTTAAGGTTTTTATGTAGCTAAATCAGTTCAAGCTTGCTCTAGGCATTTTCCATTGTGCCTCTACCTTTTTTCTCATCTCTCTATTCCTTTTTACAACTATGCCTCTTGTGTATGGCATGTAACTGAATTTTGTTTTAATAAGGCTTTTCTGACATTATTTTAAATTGTAGATTTTAGTTTATTTACTTTGATTGCAGATATGCTTGCATTTGTTCTAACATTCTATTTTGTTCTCTTTCTTTGTCTAGACTTTTCTATATTCATTTTCCCCCTATATTTCATTTGCTTTCTTTTGGATTGACTTTTGAATTATATTTCATTTTCCTTTTTTGTTCCTTTAGTGCTTTGGTGGTTACTTTAGAAATTTCAACATGCTTATTTATCTTAGAATTAGAAATAGTTAGTCTACATTTATAGAAAAAGCTCCCCAAAGTAAGATTCTAGAATCAAGGGATGTGAGTGCTCTTATTATGGCTTCAAAAAATAAACTGCTAAATTGTCATCCAAAAATGCTGTGAATATATACTGCCACTGGCAATGCATAAATGTATGTTTTTCACATTCTTGCAAATGTTGAGTATTGTGATTATTTGTTTTTATGCTAATTCAGTTGCAGAGAGGTTTTCTTTACTGTTGATATTTCTATACATTGCCTAACTAATATTTTCATGTGTGAGTTAGATTTTGCCAATTTAGCTATTTAATTACCAAATTTTATGTGCTCATTATAAAATAAATCATTTATTTGATACTGATATTGTGTCTGTGTAACAGTCTTGAGTTTGTTGGTTGTCTTATAAATTTTCTACATCACCGTGATCACACTTTTATTATAGAATATACTACTTAAACAGGTATTTGTTTGTCTTTCTCTCCCCCAGATTGGAACAATATTATATTCAAATCTCTACTTATATTACCTAACAGGATGTTCATGAGGTTAACCCTAAATGCCAGATACAGAGGTCTTTTTTTTTTCTAACCTGAAAATGCTATCTTTAAGTGTATAAATCATGCCAGATTGTTATTGTATTTCAAGGATAACCTCAAAAGGAAATGGAAGGGAATGTGTTTTTCCCAATTTGTCATATTTAACTAGAAATTGATGGCTTCGTTTTAACTTTTGTTGTGCTATAACATGTTGCTTTATTGAATGAACTTGAGGATGGAGGAAAATTACACATGTTCCTTCTATCCCCTCAATTTTTCTGTAATTTGATAGTTGCTACTTAAGTGTTCATTTCCATTACATTCAATCATGTATACAAATAGCAGCTACTATAATAAGTATTAGGAATTAAAATTTAATTAAGATACTGTTCTATATCCCTTTTTATTTATTTGTAGTTGATTCTGAAAATGTCTATTTCTATTTAGTTACTTCATTGAGTTATTGAGATATGCCTATGTAACAGTACTGGGGTGAGCCTGCTTTTCACATTTCTTTATGTATGTATGTGTTTATATATGTATGTATTTTTAAATAGCATTTTTTCTTTGCATGCTTTTTATTTTTATTTTATTCTTAATTTCACCTTTTTTAGGATTAATTGACACATGAAATTGTAAGATATTTAAAGTGTACATCATGGTGATTTGATGTATGTATACATTGTGAAAGCAAACCCCCCCCTTTAGTTAATTAACACATTCATCACCTCACATACTTATCTTTTTGTGTGTGTGAGAATATTTAAGTTGTACTGTCTTAGCAAATTTCAGTTACACAGTTCAGTACTGTCAACTATAATCACCATGTTTTACATTAGATCCTCAGACCTTATTCCATATATAACTGAAAGTTTGTACCCCTTTGCCAATCTTTCCCTCTTTTACCCATCTTTCAGCCCCTGCTTTCTATTCTATGAATTTGACTTCTAAAAATATTTTGTTTTAGATTCCACATGTGAGTGATACCATGAAGTATTTTTCTTTGCCTGATTTAGTATTTCACTTAGCATGAGGCCCTCAGGGTCCATCCACATGGTTGCAAATGGCAGGATTTTCTTCTTTCTCATGGCTGAATAATATTCCATTGTGTGTGTGTGTGTGTGTGTGTGTGTGTGTGTGTCTGTGTGTGTGTATCACATCTTTATCCATTCATCTATTGATGGACATTTGGGTTGTTTCCATATCTTGGTTATTATGGATAATGCTGCAGTGATCATAGAAGTACAAATATCTCTTCAAGATCCTGTTTTCATTTCCATTAGATATACACTCAGAAGTGGGCTTGCAGGATCAGATGGTAGTTCCTTTTTAAAGTTTTTGAAGAACTTCCACCCTGCTTTCCAATTTACATTCTCACCAGAGTGCATAAGGGTTCCCTTGTCTCCATATCCTCACCAATACTTATCTCTTATCTTTAAAAAAATTTTCTATTGGAGTATAGTTGATTTATAATGTTGTATTAGCTTCAGGTGGACAGCAAAGTGAATCAGTTATACATATACATATATCCAATCTTTTTTAGATTCTTTTCCCATATAGGCCATTACAGAGTATTCCCTGTGCTACACAGTAGGTCCTTATTAGTTATCTATTTTATGTATAGTAGTGTGTATATGTCAATCCCAATCTCCCAGTTTATCCCTCCCCCTCTTTATCTTCTGATAGCCATATGTTTGTTTTCTGCATCTGTGACTCTATTTCTGTTTTGTAGATAAGTTCATTTGTACCCTTTTCTTAGATCAGCATATAAGCGATATCATGTGATATTTGTCTTTCTCTGTCTCACTTCACTCAGTATGACAGTCTCTGGGTTCATTGATGTTACTGCATGTGGTGTTATTTCATTCTTTTTTATGGCTGAGTAATATTCCATTGTATATATGTACCACATCTTCTTTATCCATTTCGCTGTTGATAGACATTTAGGTTGCTTCCATTTCCTGGCTATCGTAAATAGTGCTGCAGTGAACACTGGGTACATGTATCTTTTTGAATTATGGTTTTCTTCTGCTGTATGCCTAGGAGTGGGATTGCTGGATCATATGGTGACTCTATTTTTAGTTTTTTAAGGAACCTCCATACTGTTCTCCGTAGTGGCTGTACCAGTTCACATTCCCACCAACTGTGTAGGAGTGTTCCCTTTTCTCCATACCCTCTCCAGCATTTATTGTTTGTAGATTTTTTGATGATGGCCATTCTGACCAGTGTGAGGTGATACCTCATTGTAATTTTGATTTGCCTTTCTCTAATAAATAGCGATGTTGAGCATCTTTTCATGTGCTTTTTGGCCATCTGTATGTTTTCTTTGGAGAAATGTTTATTTAGATCTTCTGCCCATGTTTTGATTGGGTTGTTTGTTTTTTTGATATTGAGCTGCATGAGCTGTTTGTATATTTTGAAGATTAATCTTTTGTCAGTTGCTGTCTCTTTTTGAAATAGCTATTCTAACAGTTGTGCGGTGATATCACACTGTGATTTTAACTTTATAATTATTTTTATAATGTGATAAACACCTATGAAATCACCACTTCTAACAAAAACTAAGATGTTGACTATGATCTACTTCTAACCACCTGATTTTGGCCTTTTATCATCCCCTTTCCCCACCTCACTGAAGGTAACCATCATCCTGAATCCTCTGTTCTTTATTCCCTATTTAAATTTTGTAGTTCTATTTCATCTCTATGTGTTACTAAAAAAATTGTGTGTGTGTGTTAAATTAAAAGAATTCTGAGGTAAAATAAAGGAATAGATCGTCAGATAAAACTCAGAGAAATCTAAAATCTTACCAAGTGTCAGATTTACTAATAAAATAAAAATACAAGCAATCAAGTGGTCTATGAGAAATATGGGATAGAAGTCTGCTATATACAGCAGGACTCTCTATGTTCTTGCTTTCTGCATTGGATACACACTGAGGTATCTAAATGAGGTTCAAGGGTCACCTGACGCAACTGAGAGCATGTATGTTATGAAACATACCTGGTTTATACCTTGGGGTGTATGTAATGTTCTCCAGGGAGACATGACTCAATAAATCTGTAGATTTTAAGTGTGTTTACATTGGGCAACATTAAATCAGAGGCATCTTACTCAGAGAACTCCAAAGGTAAAGATTCTTTTCCTAGAATACAGTAGCAATCTATTTGCCTGGAGATCCAGTTTTGTTTACAAGGAAATTAGGATCATCTGCCTTATTTTTATTTTCCCCAGGAGCATCCCTTCCCACCCCACTAAAAACTGGGGAAGAAATTTACTACAGCTGCTTTACCTCTTTCTGATCTGTGATCAGAAAACACTTATTTTGAGTTGTTTGAGTAGGTATTTTACAGTGTGACAACCCTGCTCACATTGAACTTCTGGACATGTAGATAAGGACCTGAGCTTAAGATTCCTACTACAAGTTCCCACTTTGCTTTTCCTGGGGCACCTTTTAAAATAACCACTTAGAGCTGAGCCAGTGAAAAGTTATTAAATGCCACCCCAGCTACCTTTGAAATAATGGGTGCTGCTGTCCTGATCTCTATCTCCTGCTCACTTGTGACGGAATGAAGGACTGCCTTTTCCCCAGTTCATTGTTTATACACACCCCCCCCACACATAAATACACCTTGACCTCGTTTCTGAGGTATGTAAGGAATAAATCTTGAGACTTTATTTTTTGTGTGTGTGAACATATTAAAACTCTATCTTCAATCAAAACGACCTCGTGGTTTTCAGTTCCCCCAAATGGTAGTTTGGATGTTGAGGGAACTACATGCTGACCCCTTGTGAGTGGCTTGTGCCACCTCATCCAGCAGGTCGTAATCATAAGTTACATATTCTTTCATTTTATTGAAGTATAATTGACATACAATATCATAGTTATTCAATATTTACATACATTTCAAAATGTTTACCATGATAATTCACTTTAGAAAGTTATTACAATATTATTGACTATATTCCCTACACTGTACATTATATTGTTAACTTATTTATTTTATAACTGGAAGTTTTACCTCTTAAACACCTTCACCTGTTTCACCTGCCCCCTCAAGTCCCTGCTCTGGCAACCATGTTTGTTTTCTGTATCTATGGGTCTGTTTCTGTTCGTCTCTGTTTGTTTTGTGATTTAGATTCCACATATAAGTGAGATCATGCAGTAATTGTCTTTCTCTGTTTGACTTATTTCGCTTAGCATAATACCCTCTAGGTGCATCCACGCTGTCACAAATTGCAAGACTTCATTCTTCTTTATGGCTGAGCAGTATTCCATCGTGTATGTGTGTGTGTGTGTATGCCACATCTATGTTATCCATTTATTTGTTGATGGATACTTAGGTTGTTTCCGTGTTATGGCTATTGTAAATAATACTACAATAAACATAGGGGTGTAGATATTTTTTTGAGTTTGTATTTTCATTTTCTTTGGAAAAGTAACCCAGAAGTGTAATTGCTTAATCCAATGGTAGTTTTATTTTTAATTTCTTGAGGAACCTGTTTTCCAAAGTGGCTGTACCAATTTACATTCCCACCAACTGTGCATAAGAATTCCCTCTTCTGCACGTCCTCACAACACTTGGTATTTATTGTCCTTTTGATCATAGTTATTCTGACATATGTGAGGTGGTATCTCATTGTGATTGAATTTTCATTTCTCTGTTGATTAGTGATGTTGAGCATTACAAGCTTACATATAAGTCTTTAATCTAGTTTGAGTTTATTTTTGTATATGGTGGAGAAAGTAGACCAGTTTGATTCTTTTACACCATTTATTGAAAAGGCTGTCTTTTCCCTGTTTTGTATTCTTGCCTCCTTTGTTGTAGATTAATTGCCCATGTGAGTGTGGGTTTATTTCTGGTCTCTATTCTGTTACATTGATCTGTGTGTCCATTTTGGTGCCAGTATCATACTGCTTTGATTACTGTAGCTTTGTAGTATAATTTGAAATAAGGGAATGTGATATCTCAGATTTATTCTTCATTTTCAAGTTATTTTGGCTGTTTGGTTTTTGTGTATGTTTCCATTTAAATTTTAGAATTATTTGTCCTAGTTATGTGAAAAATTCATTTTGTATTTCCATAGGGATTGCATTGAGTATGTAGATTGCCTGGGTAATATGATCATTTTAACAATATTAAATCTTCCATGAGCATACTGTATCTTACCATGTGTTTGTGTTATATTCAGTTTCTTTCATCAGTGCTTTATAGATTTTTGAGTACAAGCTTTTTGCCTCCTTGGTTAGATTTATGTCTAGGTATTTTGTTCTTTATGATGAAATTATAAATGAAATTATTTTCTTAATTTCTCTTTCTAGTAGTTCTTTGCTAATGTACAGAAAAGAAATAGATTTCTGTGTATTAAGCTTGTATCTTGCAACTTTACTAAATTCATTTATTAAGTCTCATTGGTGGAGACTTTAGAGTTTTCTATATATAGTATTATGTCAACTGCAAATAGTGACAGTTTTACTTCTTCTTTTACAATTTGAATGCCTTTTGTTTGTTTTTCTTGTCTGGTTACTGTGGCTAGGACTTACAAGACTATGTTGTATAGAAGTGGCAAGAGTAGGAATCTTTGTCTTGTTCCTGACTTTAGGAAAAGCTTTCAGCTTTTCACCATTGAGTATGTTAGCTGTGGGTTTTTTGTAAATGGCCTTTAGTATGTTGAGATATGTGCCCTCTGTACCAACTTTGATGAAAGTTTTTTTAAAATCATGAATGGATTTTGAATTTTATCAAATGCTTTTGCTGTGTCTATGGAGATGATCATGTGATGTGTCTTTCATTTTCATAATGTTGTATATCTTATTGATTGATTTTCAGATATTGAACCATCCTCACATCCCTGAAATAAATCCCACTTGAACATGTTGTATGATTCTTTCTGTATATTGTTGAATTCAGTTTGCTAATATTTTATGAGGATTTTTGCAGCCTTGTTCATCACAGTTATTAGATTATAATAGTTCATTTATATTTAAAATAGTTATTGATGAATATTTACTCATTGCCATTTTGTTAATTGTTTTCTGGTTGTTTTTACAGTTCTTTTTATTTCTTTCTTATTCTTTTGCTATTTTCCCTTGTGATTTGATGACTCTTCTTTAGTGTTATGTTTGGATTTCTTTCTCTTCTGTGTGCATGTATCTTTTATAGGCTTTTGGTTTGTGGTTACCATGAGGTTCATATATACATATATATACATGCATATATATGTTTATATATTGTATATATTATCTATAATAGTGATTATCTCAGGTTGATAGTCTTTTAAGTTCAAACATATTTTAATAACTCTGCATTTTTACCCCCTCTCATGTTTAATATTTTATACATCATATTTTACATCTTTTGTTTTGTGTATCCATTACATACTTATATTAATACTTACTGTGGATATAGGTGATTTCACTACTTTTGTCTTTTAACTTTTCTGCTAGTTGTATAAGTGGTTGATTGACTACCTTTTATGTATGTTTGCCTTTACCAACAAGATTTTTCCTTTCATACTTTTTATATTTCTAGTTGTATACTTTTATTTTCTGCTTAGAGAAGTTGCTTTAATGTTTTTTGTAAAGCCGGTGTAGAGGTGCTGAACTCTGGTAGCTTTTGCTTGTCTCCTTAAAATCTGAATGATAGCTTTGCTAGGCTCAGTATACTTGGCTTAGGTTTTCCCCTTTTATCACTTTGAATATATCATACCACTCCCTCTGACCTGCAAAGTTTCTGCTGAAAAGTTGATTCATTGTCTTATGGGAGTTTTCTTATACATAACTCATTGCTTTTCTCTTGCTGCTTTTAAGATTCTCTCTTTAACTTTAATTTTTGTAATTTTAGTTATAATGTGTCATGTTGTGGACCTATGTGGGTTCATCTTGTTTAGGATTCACTGTATTTCCTGTTCCTGGATATCTGTTTCCTTTCCAGGTTAGGGAAGTTTATAGCTCTTATGTCTTCAAATATGTTCTCTGCCTCTTCCTATGTCTATTCTCCTTCTGGGACCCCTATAATGCAAATGTTAGTATGTTTGATGTTGTCTCAGAGGTCTCTTAAACTGTCCTCATTAATTTTTTTAATTTTCTTTTTTCTGTTCAACTTGGGTGATTTCCATTACTCTATCTTCCAGTTCACTGATCTGTGCCTCTTTATCATCTAATCTACTGTTGATTCCTTCTAGTGTAATTTTTATTTGTTATTGCATTATTAACCTCTGTTTTGTTTTCCTCTATACTTCCTAACTCTTTGCTAAACTTCTCACTGTGTTCATATATTCTTCTCCTGATTGATTGGGCATCTTTATGATTATTAATTATTTTGAATTCTTAATGGATATATTGCTTATCTTTATTTTGATCAGTTCATTTTTGAGGTTTTGTTTTGTTCCTTCATTTGGAACATACTCCTCTGTCTCCTCATTTTGCATAAATCTCTGTGTTTATTTTTATATGTTAGGTCAGTCAGTTATGTTTTCTGATTTTGCAGAAGTAGGAGACGTCCTATGGGACCCAGCAGCATACTTCTGTCTGGTCACCAAAACTAAATGCTCTAGGGGTGCTCTCTGTGTAGACTGTGTGGGATCTTCTGTTGTGGTGGGGCTGACTACTGTGGGTGTGATGCTAGGTGGGGCTGACCGTCAACCTGCTTGGCTGCCTGGTCTTGCCTCATGCAGTGGCTGCCATCCCCCTGGTGTTGGGGGGCTGGTACTCTGTGCTGCTGGCTACATGACCTGTGGATTCCTGAATCTGGTGCTGGCCTGCTGGTGGGCAGGTAAGCTCCCAGCACTAGTAGGCTAAAGGGAGGACTTCAAAATGACTCTTGCCAGCACTAGTTTCCTTGTGATAGAATGACCTTTCCACAATGGCTTCTGCCAGCATCTTTGTCCCCAGGTGGAGTCCCAGTTGCCTCCTGCCTTTTTGGAAGGCTCTCTAAGATTAGCTGGTGTATCTGACCCAGGCTCTTTTTAAATTACTGCCTCTGTGTGTGATCTCTGAGTATGTGAGATTTTGTGTGAGCCCTTTAAGAGTAGAGTCTCCATTTTCTATAGTCCTTCAGTCTCTTCCATATGCAAGTCCCACCCATTGGCCTTGAAAGCCAGATATTCTAGGGACTTGTCTTCCTGGTGTAGGACTCGTGGGCTGGTATGCCTGATTAGGGCTTGAATCATTCTCTCTTTACAAGAACCTCTGCAATTCCATACTCTGTGTTGTGGGTCTTGACTACACCATGTCTTTGCCCCTCCTCTCATTTTTTTTCTAATATATTAAATTGTAGAAAATCTATTCCTCTAGTTTTCATGTGATCCTCATAGATAGTTGGTCTTTAAATAGTTGCAATTTGGTGTGTCTGTGGAAGAAGGTGGTCTCAGGGTCTTCCTACCCCACTGTCTTGGCCATACCTCCCCAGATAGTCAATATTTCCTCTGGTTCATCTAGCTAAGCTTGACTCAAGAAGACAGTTCCACAAAGGTGAAAAGAGAATGAGGGAACCATGCATTCTGTGCCTAGTAAGTGTATAAATTTCCCCAGTGGTAATTTAGGCCATGTATTCCTAGTGGTCAGTGTGTCAGTGCCCTGTTGAACAACTTGATTACATTTATGCTATCCATTTACACTGGAATAGTCACTTTTGCAAGAGCTTAATTATATTGGTTTACTGACCAATTGTGTGTCTGATGAAAATGGTTACATAAATGTTCCAACTTGAAATAATATTATAAAAGATAACAGTGTTTGTTGTTCCAGTGTAAATAGAGAATATTAATTTTTATGTACTGGGATAAATAAATCTGTAAGCATTAAGTGAAAGCATGAACATAGAAAAGCCTCATAAAAGACTGAAAACTGAAATTTATTGGGCTTATAATATTTTTGCTTTTATTCATTAGTGTATTTTATAATAAAATGCTGTCAATTAGTGGCATGTCCTTTTCAAATATAGCAGACTAATCTCTGGACAAAACTTCAAGTTTTCCAAGAACAAAGGAAATTAATTATTAGACACAGAAGGCGGAGGATAGACCAAAAAATACAAAAACATAGTTCCAAGATATACTCTTGAGGCGAAAAAGTTGTAACAAGTAAAATGACTGCTGAGGACATTAAGAAGTGGAATACACAGTTAATATTATGGTAAAAAATAAAGCAATCCTTTATCAAGTTATAATATTGGAAATCACATAATATCAAAATATGATATAAAATGTAAAAGGATAATTACTAGCATATATTTTACTTAAATTTGAATAAAGCTATTGACTTACTGATAATGAATCAGTTCACATTATCTGTGTTTACAAGGGTGAGAATTGCTTGACCACTTTTTCTGTTTATCACAGAACATCTGTAACACAAGAGAGAGTTTTTCTCTTAATTGATCCACTTAATGATTATTTTGTGAGCCGTTGGGTGGACTAGAACAGGTGCAGTGGCATCAGACTAATAGAGAATCAACTATATATGCAGCAAGGATGGAGAGTGATGGGCAAATTTTTGAAAGATTAGAGCTCAATGATAATTCACATGTTCCTTTATTTATGGAGAAAGCGGCACTCATCAATAGATCTTGAGTTAGAGTTGAAGGACATAGTGAAAATATGAATACCTTTCTGTCCCAGCTATTTTAGTGTGCACATGTTCAGGTATGCTCTCTGATTCAACTCTGCATGAGCAGATGACCAAGACTCAGTTATTCAAACCCACTGATTACAAAGCAATAGCATTTGATCAAATATTTTGCTGAAACTATTGGGAAGAAAAAAGTCCCCTTGCCCCCACCCCCACACCTTTATGTCTCTTCTCTAATGGGTTTTTTGAGAGGATAGATTTTCAACCATTACTAACTCAAGAGGAGAGTTTGCTTGAGAATGTAGTTGATAAAGAATGAAACAGGTCTGCGATATGGAGAAGGCTCGATCAAGTCCCAAGTCCCCAAAATATGTTTGATCCAATGTATTTATTTGTAATTGAAGTCACATTTGCCACAAATTTTTCATTTTTTTCTTTAGCTATTTTGAAGGTGGCATTTTGTCACTTGGAAAGAATACTAAGTACGAAGCATATTGGGGCAATTAAGATCCTATATTCTGGAGTCAGGATAAACAAGTTTAAATAAATCCTGGCCCCATCATTTGTTTATTGTGTGGCCTAGTTCTTTGTACCTCAATTTTGTCATCTATAAGAAACGAGGACAATAATAGTACTTACCTCAAAGGGTTGTTGTGATGGATAAAAGAGATAATACATGTAAATTATAATATCTGTAAATTAAGTGTATGTAAAAGAACTCAGTATATCTGGCATATCTTAAGGGCTCAATGATAATTTTAATTATTTTTATCTTTATGATCATGTATATATGAGTTGTCAGCCAGCCATTAAAAACATCATTAAAATCTGCAAGAGAACCCACAGGCACAAAAATACTTCTTACAGATGAATAAAACAAAAAATGGAATGGGTATCCATTCACTGCAATCGCAAATTTAAACTTTAAAAAATAATTCCAGTTTTGAATAGTTGAATAATTTGCTTATAATTCTCCTCCACTAGGTATACCCATTCTTCACCTTACATCCATTTAGGGAGGATATATTGCCTTAGCAAGTGGGTCAAAGTAGAGAGGGCTGCTCAAAGGAATAGATTCTTCTCACGGTTTATAGAAGCTGTCTCTAATTTGTTTTCTCTCTAAAGCATGCAAAAGAGAGCTGTGTATAGTGTTCCATGGGAAAGCTCTTCATAATTTCTACATCTGCGTTTAATTGAAATGCCTGGATTTGGGGGCTGCTGAGTAGTTGCTGCCATTTTAATGAAAAATCTGAAATAGAAATTTTTTTAACTTAGTATAGGGAATAACTAGGATATGAAGCTGATGAGATATGGAATCTGATTAATGATTAAAGCTGTGTGTCATCTGGTCAAATAAAGATGGTTTGTTGAAAGATTCTAATGGACATTATTGGCAGCACTAAAATAATCATTTGAAATAATTAAAATATTCTGTTGTATTTATTAAAAATATGATTTTCTAAAGGTAGCAAATTTCTGTAGGTGGCAAAAGATAAACAAATACTGATTTAAAGGGAGTGAGGCTCTAGATCTGCAGTTTTCTAATTGGGCCATTTAGAGTCCAGGGAAATTTTGGAGATCACACTTGTAACCATAAGCATGTGAGCTCCAGGGAGATTCAGAAAATTGTGTATTTATATATTTATTACATATTAATATAAACATTTTATAAAAGTTAGTTTGATTCTTTGGAATAACTTTATAATGTAGATATTTTACCCCTATTTTACAGATGAGAAAACACGGAGAAGGCACAAATAAATATAACAATTTACTAAAGATCACAGAGCAGGCAAGTGGGAGAGTCAAAATTTCAACACAGGGGATCTGGTCTGGATACTTAACCAATACAGTCTTCTGCCTCTCATGATTAGTAATCACTTGATGAAGGAGCCAATCATGGCTCCAAATTACCTCCTGTTTGTAATCCTTAAGTCTCATTTTCCATTTTCATCTCATCAAATTTCAGAGCAACTATTCTCTAGGTGATTAAAATATACTTATCAAACTTTGATGTAATATTTTAATACAATTCAAAAAATATTTTGATATAATTTTTACTTTTTTAATAACATCTCTTCTAGACATTTCTGCGTATAGTTTGTCTTTCAAACATAGACTTAGCCAAACCAACAAAGGGCTTTTGTTTAAAAAAATAATTTTGCAATAATCATCTCCAAAGTCAATTGTTTAGCAACATGTGAATGCTTTATATTATTTTAAAACATTTTAAAAATTAGATCTTAAATGTCTCAAGAAAAGAGGCAAAACTTTAGTTTACAAATTAGATGGGAGCCCCTATCAAATTTTAAACTTCCACGTGATAAGACCTTTATATTTAATTCCTCTCAGTGCTGAGAATATCCATTCTCCCCCCAACGGCTCCTTTAAGAAGAGATTGTTATTGACTTAAAGTAGCTCAAAGTGGAAAGAGTTCCCTAAAGGAGTAGATTTACCAGGGTGTGCAAATAAATTCTCTCTTTAATTTGTTTGTTTGCTGACTCAGGGGACTGTGGGATTCCCAAAGTAATTTGTTGCCCTCTTTGGATTGGGGTTTCTTTGTCTTAAGACCCCTGCAGGTAAAATATCTTTATCCCAGGATAATTTAAGTCATAGATCATCAAGATAGGAGTTGGATAAAACTAATACTAATATTATATGCCATTTATAGTATAGCTCAATATAAAAAGATAAAACAGGCATATTTATAAAAAAATGCAGAAATAAAAAGAATGAACTACTACTACATTCAAAAAAAGAAAGGGGGGATAAAACTCTATACTAACACTAAAAAAAAGGGAGGTGGAAAGTTTCCTGGAGATTTTTTAGAAGCTATAACAGCTAATTAGTAATGGAACAGGGACCATGAAATTTACCTAGGAAATGCCATTCAATAACAACATGCAGAATTTGTAAAAGTGATATCTGAAGAAGACCCTCATTTCCCTGTCCCTATTGCTTTTGTTACCTAGGGTGAATCATTAGTGACGTTGATAACATCAACATTTTAGTAACATTGTAAAAGTATTATTTTAGTCAATCCTGACTTTTTGTGTGCTAAAATAAAGATTGTAGTTAAGAAATCATGTGCAATGTCCTAAAATAACTGTATAACTAAAATAAAATTCTATCTTCGAATATTTAAATCAGGAAAAAAAGAAAGGACCAAGGACACCAGAAAAAATCTTTGAGACGTTTTTCATAAGTTACTTAACTTTAATATGCTTTGGTTTTATATTTCAAAAAATCCTGTCATTTAACACCCATTAGGATGGCTACTATATATGTGTGTGTGTATATATATATAAAATATATACATATAAATATTTTTTAAAAAGAACAGAAAATAAAAAGTGTTGGTGAGAATGTGGAGAAATTGGAACCTCTGTATACTGTTGGTGGAAATACAAAATGGGTTCAGTCACTACGGAAAACAATGTGGAGTTTCTCAAAAAATTAAAAACAGAATTACAATATGATCCAATTTTTCCAATTCGAAAGAGTTGAAAGCAAGATCACAAAGAGATATTTGTATACACATGTTCATAGCAACATTAATCACAATAGTCAAAATGTGGAACCAGCCCATGTGCCTATCAGTGGATAAATGGATAAACAAAATATGGTGTATAAGTACAATAGCATAGGATTCGATTTTAAAAAGGAAGAAAATTCTGACAAATACTATAACGTGGATGAACCCTGAGAACATTAACCAGTCACAAAAAAAGACAAATACTGTATGATTTCATTTATATGAAGTATATAAAATGGTCAAATTCATACTAAATTCACAGAAATTAGTATGGTAATTGCCAGGTGCTAAGGGTAGAGAGAAGGGGAAGTTGTTGTAAGGGATACAGAGTTTCACTTTTGCAAAAGGAAAGCTCTCCTCTGGAGACTGGTTGCACAACAGTGTGAATTTACTTAATACTACCGAACTGCACCCTTAAAAATGGTTAAGGTGATAAATTTTATCTTATGTATATTTTACAACAATTAAAAGTAAATAAAAATCCACAAGGGAAGAAAAAAAGTCATCCCCGGTGACTGTAGTGTTGCAACCAGAGTTTATAAGGACTGTGCTTGTCTACACCAATGGTTCTTAAAGTGTGATCTTTGGATCAGAAGCATTATTATCACCTGGGGACTTCAAAACATTTTTTATTCAATGCTTTATTCACCCTACTTAATAGGAAAAAGCAGATTTATATTGGATCATTTCTGGTCCTCACTAAAATGAATAAAATTAGTATAAGAATTCAAAAGGTGTTCAATGCTACTTTATGTTTACCTTATAAGATATTTATGAATAAGGTAAATAATTTCATTTTAAAAAATTTGTTCAAGCGAATAGTAATATAAATAAAATTTAGAGGAAATGATCACTAGAAACAAATATAAGAAACAGAGTGATTTATGTGGACAAGTGGACATTCCCCAGGTACTATTCAAAATATTTTTTCTTCCACTTTTATTGAGATATAATTGATAGATGACATTATATAAGTTTAAAGGTGTGCAACAAAATGATTTGATATAAGTATATATTGCAAAATGATTTCCACAGTAAGATTAGTTGACATTCATCACCTCACACAGTTACATTTATTTTTCCTGTCATGAGGACTTTTAAGATCTGTTCCCTTAACAGTTTTCAATGTACAATACAGTATTGTGACGCATGGGCAGGTCTGTGGAAACACTGGCCATGGTGCTGAACTTGAATTCTGGAAGTGCTCCGGTGTTCCAAGCCTTACTCTTTAGTTTCTGGATAATAAGAGTTCAGAAGAGGGATCCTGACATGGCATCAGGTTTGGCAAAGACCACAGTGAAAAGATCACAGTGAGACATTTGAAGGGGTTCAGAGCCCCAGCTAAGTATCAAGTAGAATGGAAATATCTCAATATTTTAGCAACTGACCTGAATGTACTGCTGTCTATTGATGACCCTGGCTATACTTTATTGGTTTGTTTTGAAAAGTTCATGATCACATATGTCTGCTCAGTGACTTTAATTAGTTTTAACACATTACTCTGAAAATATGGAAATGTCATAAAATGTAATGTCTGAGCTTGAATTAGATCAAGGCTCTGGAAAGTTGGAGGTATTAATACAATGGTAGGCACTGAATCATAGAATCTCAGAATAAAAATCAGAAAGAGTCAAGAGTGGTCAAGATAAGCATGTAATCTTGAAAGATAATAGTTCAGTAGTTTGCACACTCTACTATTTAAACTGTGTTAAATGGGCCAAGAAAAAGGGATGGAAAATGCTTAATTCCTTTGTGGAGGAGACTAAATTAAAAAACTGGATAAATAAAACCTAGGAAAATAATAATTCATGATAATTGCTTTCAATTATTAGGGTTTTGAACTTCGTGGTGAATACTGTTTAAATAATGATTTCTGTGTAGTGTATATATAATATTATCTTTCCAGTCATGTTTGATAATTACTATTAGCTTTACATTGACACACAGCACTTATCTTCCATGTGCCTTTTGTAAGGAGAAGTCTATTCTGTATCTAGCAACAATGGATATATGATTTTTATCAGGCTGGGGAAATGTTAGTTTCTTCATTTTATGGCTCTAATGAACCCTCTTAAGAAGTTAGGAAAATATAATCAAAAATAGTACTGAGAGTTGATTTTTCCTTTATTCTTGACTCATTTGAGAGTAAATTTACTGACAAGGTATGCCAGCATTTCAGAGTACTCTAGAATATATTTTCTTGAAACAGGATATTTTCTTATATAACCAGACTATAATAATCAGAATTAGGAAATTAACAGTGATACATGCTATTATCTGATAAGTAGATCCCACTTAAGTGTTGCCAGTTGTTTTAGTAATGTCCTTTATATCAAATAATCCAATCAATGATCACGTTTCATTTGTCATGTTTCTTTAGATTCCTCCAATAATTTTGTAAATGTTCATTAACTTGCATTTGTTTCTTCAGAAATAGATTCAGGATGTGCACTTTTACCAGCAATATCCCAGAAATGAAGCTTTGTTTTTATTGTATCTCATCAGGTAGTACACAATTTGTTAACCTTCTTCACTTAAGATAGGGTTTGTCATGTTTCTCCACTCTAAATCACTTTCTTTCCTATATATTCAACATGTATTTTATTTGGAGGTATCATGTTGCTCAACAAACATTTACCTACTAATTTGAACATCGGTTGATGTTTTTTGGCTGAATTAATTATTTCAAATGAAGTTTCCAAATAGCGATTTTCTAGAGTCTTTCTGTATTTAGACGTTGACATTCTACTGTGAGTTTCTCTATTCTTAATTAATTAACTAATTACTTAATGTCAGTGTAGGCTCTTGGAATCCAATATTATTTAATGAGCTAAAATTAGTAACTTTTGTTATTTATTTAACTATGTATTTTGCTTTAAAATCAACTTTTTGGAATACAATTTACCTATGATAAAATGAAACTATTTTAAGTATATTGTTCTGAGTTTTGACAAATGTATTGTTATAGGTGTGTGCGCGCATGTGTGTATGTAACAAGCAAACTAGTCAAGACATAGAATATTTATTTCATCTTAAAATAATTTCTTCATGTTCCTTTGCAGTCAGTCTCTCCACCCACATCCCATGGTCCCAGGCAACTTATTTTGTTTTTAGTCACTAAAGTAAAGTTTTGCCTATTGTAGAATTTTGTATAAATGAAACCCTGTTATATATGTAACCTTTTGTGCCTGCATTATTTTGATCATTATGTTTTTGGTATTTATGCAGTTTTACTGGTGTGAATTTTCCCATTTACATATCAAAATTTGTTTATCCATTCATTGATTTATGGATATTTTGGTTTTCTTTAATTTGGGAATAAAAATGCTATGAATATCAATATATAAGTCTTTTGTGGACTGGATATATGATTTTATTTCTCTTGGACAAATACTTATGTGTAGAAATGCTGAGTATTGATTAATATATATTTAACTCTATAATAAACTGCCCAACTGTTTTTCAAAGTGGCCATACCATTTAATATTTCTTCCAGGAATATGTGAGAGTTCCAGATGTTTCACATCCTCATCAATACTTGGTATTGTCAGGCTTCTTAATTTCTGCCACTTTAGTGGTTGTGTAATGGTATCTCATTATGTTTTTAATTTGCATTTCTCTGATGACTAAAGCATTTTTTTTTTCATTTTTTAAAATTTTGTTTATTGTCATTGTTTATCAATGGGGAGATGCAGTTTATTTACACCAGCAGCCATAGGGGCAAGGGGAATACACAGTTAGTTAGCAACCTGTATAGGATGGGCTACTTATGCAAAAATAAGACTCTTCAAAACAAAGGACAATGGTGAGCTTCACTACACTTCCCCAATGATCCCAGCATGCGATAATGCCAGGCAATAGCCCCTGGGCATGCGGTGGTGGGAACTAATGCATGGAAGAAAAAGCCACAAACCACAGAAGTTTGTAAAGAACCCCTTCCCCTCCATAAACACACACACACACACACACACACACACACACACACGCAGATACATAATAGAATTATAGGGTGATCAATACACTTAATTGAGGAGATTAGGACAGGAATTCTGCTGTTAAGAGGAAGAATAGGTTAGGGAAAGCGAGAGTTCCTAACCACTGTCAACTATATGGTAGGGAGCATTCTCTCCCTCCAAAAGAAAGGAGTTAGTTTGTCCCCTCAGGGCACCTGTTGGACATAGCCCACCTCATACCAACCAGGAGAGAAGGCTGCTGCCCTAATGGGGGGCGAAAAACAAAAACACAACCAAGAGGGAAGTAATAGGAACCAACCATTACTCAAAACTATTTCTACTTCTTCCTCCTCTAACCAGGAGAAAAGGCCAGAAAGGAAACAGTAATGTCACAATCTGAGCTCCCTCTCTGAAAGAAGAGTGGACCATGGCCTTTCCTTCAGCCTGTTTCCCTGACATTATCTGTAAGTAGGCCAGAGGTCTCACTTAGACCCTCCTTCCTTTCTGCATCCCCTTAGAAGGAGATGTCTGTAAAAAAGTCAAGGGCAGATAACCCAAAATTATTCCAGTTCTTGCCAAGGTTTGACTTTTTAAACAGTCATTACAATTCTTGGATTGAAGACCAACCTGTAGCTAGGCCCTGACCCTGAGCAGGACAACTCTAGAGGGAGACGCAGTAACAGTCTTCAGGCCCTATTACTGTGCTTCCCTTAACCCTCTAGAGTATGTAACCCAAATCAGTCCATACAGTCCAAATAGTTCCTTCTGGGATATGGAAGGATACATGCACAGCAAGGGTTAGAGAAAATGCATCAGGACCTACTCCATCCCTGTGGGTGGCAGGCAGCCTTTAACTGCTTTTCTGCTTAGGTCCTAAGAGGCAGTATCCAAGTGGAGGTGAGAAGATATAACTCCTCAGGAAGTAAGACAGAGCAGGAAGGCATGCCAGTGAGGCAGTCCTACAGGAGAAATGCTTAGGCATGACACTGCTTTTCATACACAAAAAATTACTTTCTCTTCCCATCCTAATCCCAATAGAGGGAGCCATACGAAAGATTCTGTTCTGACTCTCTCACAAAAACAAGAAAACAAAACAAACTTAAGAGAAGCCAAGGAAAGGGAAACTGGGCAGGTTTCAGAAGCAGGAGCATCAAGAGAGAAACTGAAACTGGTCAGCGTGAATGCAGAGTGGCAGGCAGCACCCGGGGAACGAGCTGCACCAGATAGGCAGTGGAGTGGGGGACTGGAGGAACACGGGGCCAAGCCCGACTAACGCGGCTGGGCCCCTTACCGGGGCACGGAATGAGGTAAGAAAACATTTCCAATAAAGCAGCACCGTTCCCGCTCACCTTGGGGCTCCCACCCCTCTACACGTCATAAACTTCAATCAGGGAGTCAAGTGGAGGGTAGTTTTGATATGCAGCTCACACTTTCCATCCTCCCCTATCCCAGTCCCTAAAACCAGGGGGTTTCTGGGGGCCATATCCTGACTTCCAACAACAAAAGGACAGTTCTTGTTGTCAAGAAGGTCCAAAAGGGATTGAGTGGAAAGGGCTGCCCTTCGTGAGGGGCAGAGAAGGTGGTAATGGTCTAAATGTTCACTGCAACAGAGCTCTGTGGCTGCCCAACACAAGGAACAGGGGCATTCAATAGGATACTGCACAGTCAGATGAGAGATGACCCAGTCCTGCTCCTTGGCTCCTAGCACTAACCCATTCACATCACTGAGTGCAGCTGGAAAAGGTCCCCTCTGGGCTCAGCTTTCAAACCACAGCCTCCTGCATAGCCATGATGTTCTTCCAGAGTTCACTCCTGCCCCGAAAGTGGGAGGCAGGTAGTGAGCTGGCATAATAACCAAGTCGGACCTGTGGACTGGCTAGGTAACTAGTAACTCAGAGTAGGAAAATGCCCCACTGAACTGTTGTCCACAGCAAAATACATCCAGATATGAATCCTGTAGTTTGAAAGATCGTGCGTAGTTGCAGAAGGCCCTGCTACCTCCCCAAGGGATCATAACTTCATCCTCAGCCTGCCTGGATAACCAAGTTGTTCATCTGCTAAGCCTATGCCACCAGGTGGGGTGCAAGAAAGAGGGCTCTGCTCAGCAAAACGCTAGCCCACGTCCCCACGTCCGTTGAAGTCACTGTTAAATGCTGGACCTTTGGGAAACTGGTGGCTTTGAGCTTTTCTTGTTGGAGTCAAGACCACAGAACTTCTCCTACCAGATTCAGCCGGGAATTCCTTCTCTTGGCTTTCCCAGATTGGAATGATTACTATCCAGATCTCATAACTGACTTTCATTTGTCTTGGAGAAGCCCAGATCAGAGGCTAAGAGACCAGAGGTGCAGTCCTACTGAGGCCCCACGACTAAGGCCTGAACATCGTTATGTCCAAACTGTCAGTTATCCAGAAAGCCCTTGACATCAGGCAGACAGAAAGGCTGAGGAACCAAAGCACTTTATACGCCCAGCACACAGCTGCTCACCTGTGCCCTGGGGACAGTACAGGGTTCTTGCGCACTTTCTGGTGTGTTCAGAAACCAACCACTGCACGGTGTGCAGCATGCTCAGCACAGCTCCTCCTGTCCAGGATTATAAAGCTGATCCAAGGTAATACACTTATACAAGGATCCGAATTTCTAAATTCTCCACTTCGGGTTTTTAAAGGCTAAGATCTTCAATGAGAATTGGGACTCTTGTCTGATTTTTTTTTTTTTTTTTTTTTTCTACTTAGCTACCTAACGTCTCAAAAAACCACAGGACTAGTCTATGTTATTGTCCTGGTCACTCTCAGACGCTCTCGTGTTGCAGCTACTGGAACTCCGGAGGTGAGCGCTGCAGCTGCTGATCAGGCCCATTCCCAGACTCTCCAGGAAGGGAGCAAAGCGGGAGGCGACACGCTCCTTTATCTTCCACTGGCTGAATGCCAAAATCCTTCACGCTCCCAGTCTCTGCGCATTCCAGGTAGAAGTAGCCACACTTGACCGCCCGGTGCACCTCAAAGCAGAAGCCCAAACAAGAATCCTCTATCAGGTCTACGTATATCTCCTGAGCGATGGCCTCTAGCTTGTTCGTATCCAGGTTAGCCAACGAAATCTCCTCCATTTTAATGCGTAAACGACCGTGGAGAGGGCGCTCAGATTACTCACGGCTGCACGCAAGGCCACACGTCGGGCTGGGCGGGCCGCGCCTAGGCCTGCAGGCCTGTCAGGGCCTCGTCTTCAGCGGCGAGGGCGGAGGCGGAGGCGTCCGCGGCGGTCGAGGCGGCGCAGCAGCAGCCAGCGGCGACTGCTCCGGAACCCCAGGTCCTTCCGTTTCTCTTGATGTTACCCTGGGTCTGCGACTTTTGAGCTCGGGCTGGCCCGGGACTCACCGCCGCCAAACGCTCTCGGTGCCTCTCTCCGCGGCCCCAGCCCCTTCCCTAAAGCATTTTTAATGTATTTGTTGGCTATACCTATATCTCCCTTTGTGTTATGTCCATTCAAATATTTGGCTCATTTTTTTAATTTATTTTTATTTATTTATTCCTTTTGTCTGCACCAGGTCTTAATTGCAGCACATGGGTTTTTTGTTATGGCATGCAAGATCTTTTTTTATTTGCAGCGTGTGGGCTTCTTAGTTGTGACACGCGAACTCCTACTTGTGGCATGTATGAGGGATCTAATTCCCCGACCAGGGATGGAACCCAGGCCCCCTGCATTGGGAACTCAGAGTCTTACCCACTGGACCACCAAGGAAGTCCCTTTTGTTCATTTTTTATTGTGTTGTTCATTTTCTTCTTATTGAGCTGCAAGAATTCTTTTCATTTGCCTACAGTTTCCTCATCATGTATATGCAAGTATTTTCTCCCATTTTATGGCCTTTTAATTTTCTTTTAGGTGTTTTTGGAAGAGCAGAAGTTTTTGACTTTGATGAAGTCTAATTCAATTTTTCTGCTTTTATGTTTGTTGATTTTTGTCTTCTTACTGAAAAATATTTGCATATTCAACAATGTCAGTGGGATTACTATGCAAAATTCTGGAGCATTCCCTCTGGTGTTCTCTTCCGTGAAGTGCTCTGCCCTGTACATTCCAGCCACTTCTGCCATCCTGAACCCCAATCTCTATCACTTCAAGAGTTTTTGTTCTTTTTTTTTAAGAAAAAAGTCTTAAGTCACTTGAGAATAAGTTATTGACAAGGTGCCTCCACCGCTTCTGAACACTCTTGTGTATTCACTGTGAAACTTTCTTATTCTGCTTACATTCCAGTCCAGAAAATGTCCTCAGTCCAGAAAGTGTCTCCACACAGAAAGTCTGGGAGAGTTTGGGGCTCACCTAACTGATTTCCCTTCTCTCAGGGATCACAGCCATTTGCTGCTTGTTGCCCAGTGGAGTAAAACAGCAACTATATATAGTTTATCCAGTTTGTAGATGTTATGGTAAGAGGGCAAGTCCAGTGCCAGTTCTGCCTGATATCAGGGTTCAGGTGGATGCTCTCCAGTAGGCTAACAATTTAATTTTGAAACAGATATTTAAAAAGTAAAATGTAGGCTGGATCATCATTCTTCCTTAGTGATTTCATTTTGTAAAATTAAATCCCTGAACCACTAAATAAAGTATCGTTTCAGAAATCCTACGAAGCACTGCACAGATCTGGTTGGAGCTCTATGTATATTTTTCTCAAGTCAAAGTGAAGTCTTTCAGCATAAGGTGTTCAGAATGAGAGTAACAGGAATGAACACTTCAATATACCTTCAAACATCATAATGTTAAATACATGTGTGCATGCATCCATCCATCCATGCATATACAATGTGTAGGAGGACCGCAAAAGACAAATAGAAGTACATACTCATGCTTAGAAAGACCTAGCAAATGACTTAATGCCTTCGCCCATAATCCTGAGCAAATCTTGTGCTAAAAATAAAAATTTTAAGATATATTGAAGTATGATAAGCTGCAAGGAATAAGCTAGTCTTTAAAAGATACACATTTTCTTTTCTATGAAACTTTTTGACTTATACTTATTCCATTTCTTTCCATACTCTCACTTGTCATAATTCCTGTCTTAATAAAAGCAGCTTTTTAAAAGGCTACAAGTCACATTTCCTTTAAACCATAAAAACAATTCATTGTAGATTTTTTGCCTTCTCTTTTTCTAGTGGAAGTACCACATGATGCTAAACTCCGACTGTGATTATAAAGGTTTTTTATATGCCACATAGTCATTAATGCAAAAATAATGTACATTGGTAAGAGTCTTGAATGAGGAATTCAGCTGAATTCTGATATAGCAGAAATTGATGTCAGTTTTTTCTAGATACTCTTACTAGATTGTCTCATAAGATTCTGGGTCTCATTGTTTCTGTCCAGTTATATATATTATGGATAGACACACAAGAAAGTGTTTGAAGGAAGCTTAAGGTTACTTAACTTTCATTTTATATAGCAGAAGAAATAAATTTAAATGAACTCAAGTTCACTGCCTACTTTGTCCCCATTCCTTTCCTTTTCTTGGCCAGCTTAATGGGATTTATACAGTGAACTGAGGAGATGGGATAGTTGGCTGCAAACAAGGCTTAATGCCTGCTGTGTAGGATGTCATCTGCACATATTTTATTTCACTGAGCTGTTGACTATTGTTTGGCAATGATATCCTTCTTAGTTATTTTACATAGTAAAAAATTTCAAAAATCTAAAGAAATATCTTTATCTGCATAGTGATTTCAGTAGAATCTTTTGAAGGTTGTTAAGAAATATAAGTATGAAATCTAGTACGTAGTGGTTTCATGATGACAGAATAGTTACTATCCGATTTCTCTACTGTATTACTAAGCTATTGCTTCTCAAATTTTTATGTGCATGAGAATCACGTGGAAGGCAGGCTTTTTGCCAAATTTTCACATTCAGTTGGTCTGGGGTGGGGTCAGAATTTGCATTTCTAAGAAGGTCCCAGGTGGTACTGATGCTGCTTGGAGAAACACTGACTCAGGAAACCTCATATCAGAAAAGAACTGCTTTCTTCAGGCAGAATATTTCACAGGTGGTAAATATATTTACTAAACTGGCTACCTGCCTGCCCTTGAAAATGAACTATAAATAGTTGTACTTTTCTATTGTGTTTAAGTGTTTTAATTCCTGTATTTGTAACAATGATATTTGTTGCAATGATGCAGGTACATTTATTATAATTCCTTCCACAACCAAAGAGCTTCTTTATTCTAATAAAAACAGGCTTTTGTATTTGGAAACAAGTTTTGTGTTTATTTGTTTTCCTTGTCAGATCAGGTCTAATTTATGAATTTGCTCTGAGTACATGCCTGCATTCTGATATGTAAATTTCTTGAGACTGTAAGTCAGTAATTCAATTCAGCTCTACAGTGCACCAGTAACTTCTTTTCTTCTCTTTTCTCTACTATGCAGGCTAAGATTTTCACACTATATGCCTTTCTTTCACACATAGATCATGATGTACTATTCTTTACTGCTAAATGGAAGTAAATTCAAATGCAAATTAATTACAGCCTTTTCATGTAGTACACAGCTTATTTTAAAAGATCACTTTCTTTAACACATTCAATATAATTATATTCCAGTTTAGACTTCTTCAATTCCTTTATTTCTATCTTCCTTGTTTTTTCCTTCCTAACAGAGCATGCATACACACACACTATACGTACATGCACACACACCACTATTAAATCATCATAGTAATATCAGTATGCTAATTTAACGCTTATGGTTATAAATATAATACACTGTAAAATGCCCTAACATTTATATAAACAAGATATATGAGTTGTGAGAGTCCCTCTGTATCACATACAGGAAATCCTCATGGCTTAGTTTTATGGGAAACCTGCTATTTCTTTGGATTCAGTTCTTAAGCATGAAGGTTATTAATCACACAATGACAGTCCCTTTCGCACCCGATGAATACACAACATGCATTCAATCCCTGTTTTCCAAAGGCAAGTATTATTGGTGGTGATTGTATATATTTTTACCTTTTCAGAAGTGACTATTTTGATGTTGATTGTCAAAGTGATTTTTAGAAAGATCAAGGAAGCAAGTCAGGGTCAACTATTACATACTAAGTATCGATTTCAGAATGAAATATTTTGTTTAGGTTTATAAGAATCTAGGTTCAAGAATTTAGGAAAGGGATTCAAGCTACAAGTAATTATAGAATAATAAATGGAATGCAAAAATTATAGAATGAATCATCCACTTTACCGATGAAGAAACTGAATTTCAGAACCTCTAAATGACATTTTCCACACATTCAATTTGGTAGAAATCCTGAATTAGAACCATGGTATTGTGGTTTCTATAACTGTGTTCTTTCCGCTACTCATGCCAGAAGTATAAACTCAAAAAGAAAGGTGACTAGTAGAAATGATGTGACTTTTATATTGGAAACAACATAAAAGGTGTTCTCTTTATCAGTAGCCTCCACTCAGTAACCTTCTCATCTTTATGCTTAGACTATGAATAGTTGAAGGCTTAAAAGGAGCTGTTAGCATTGTTGACTTTCAGGTTGATAACAGTATATAGCAATGATTTACCAAGTTATCATAATGTCTAACATGAGTAATCACCAAATCGTAGTAATAAATAAAGACACCTGTCAAATATAGCTCCCATCAATGCAAGAAATCATGTATTACATCATCTACTTTGCCGAATATTTTTAATAGGTTTATTACATTATACTAGGTACTGAACTCTCAAAAATAAAATGTTCTTGCAGAATAATGAATGTATAGAATTTCTGTGTCCTTTAAAAATCCAACCCATGAAATAGCACCATGATACACTTTCCTAAGTGTAAGACAAAACCAAAAACTAGACAATCAAATCAGACTAGATAAGTAGCATGATTTGAAGAACCATCACAAACATTTAATCAAAGTGAAAAATAAATTTTTAAAGGGCTTCACATCTGAGGTTGTATACTTCCAGCTTCCATGATACTATTTTTCCACTTCGTTTAATCACTATTGAGATCTTTTTCTTTTTTTAATCAATCAATATTTTTTAAATTGAAGTATAGTTGATTTACAGTGCTGTGTTAATTTCTGCTGTAGAGAAAAATGATTCTGTGATATGTGTGTGTGTGTGTGTGTACACACACATACATTCTCTTTTTTAAATATTCTTTTCCATTATGGTTTATCATAGGATATTGAATATAGTCATTTGTGCTATACAGTAGGAATTTGTTGTTTATCCATTCTCTATGTAAAAGTTTACATCTGCTCTCCCCCTGGCAATACCAGTCTGTTCTCTATGTCCATGATTCTGTTTCTGTTTCATAGATAGGTTCATTTATGTCATATTTTAGATTTCACATAAAAGTGATATCATATGGTATTTGTCTTTCTCTTTTACTTACTTCACTTAGTATTATAATCTCTAGTTGCACCTTTGTTGCTGCAAATGGTAATATTTTGTTCTTTTTTGTAGCTGAATAGTATTCCATTGTACATACGTACCACATCTTCTTTATCCATTCATGTGTTGATTGACATTTAGGTTGTTTCCATGTCTTGGCTATTGTGAATAGTGCTACTATGAACATAGGGGTGCATGTATCTTTCTGAGTTATAGTTTTGTCTGGATATATGCCCAGGAGTGGGATTACTGGATCACATGGTAATTCTATTTTTAGTTTTCTGAGGAACCCCCATACTGTTTTCCACAGTGGCTGTACCAACTTACATTCCCACCAACAATATAGGAGAGTTCCCTTTTCTCTACACCCTTTACAGCATTTGTTATTTGTAGACTTTTTACTGGTGGCCATTCTGACTGATGTGAAGTCATACCTCATTGTAGTTTTTTTTTTTGTTTGTTTTTTAACCATTGTATTGAGTTATGATTAACACGTTAAGAAGTTGTACAGATTTAATGTACACAACTCAAAGAGTTTGGGGATAACTGTATACCTGTGAAACCATCACCACCATCAAGACCATAAATATATCCATTTCCTCCTGAAGATTCCTCTCACCTTATAATTATTGTTATTATTGTTGTTGTTGTTGTTATTTGTGTGCAGTAAGAACACAACATAAGATCTACCCTCTCAGCAAATTTTAAGTATACAGTATTGTTAGCTATAGGCACTATGCTGTATAATAGAGCTCCAGGATTTTTCTTGCATAACTGTGATGACCTATGATAGATGGACTGCCAGATATTTCTCCAGCAAAGATGGGTTTATTTGGGATCAGCGGAGAATTGTAATTCAGGGTCTGCAACCATGATGAGCCACATGCAAATCCCCCCATGGCAAGGGTAGGAGACACCTTTATAGACAGGAAAAGGAAGTTGGGAGGGCTATAGTAAACAAAGGATCCAGGGCTTTTCTTGCCAGGAAAGGAGTCTTCTTGGGCTCTGCTATCATCACAGGACATGAGCGCTCCCCCTTCTGGTCCCCTAACTCTACTTAATTGAGGTTTCTGTTTATTAATTTTTTACAGCTGAAACTTTGTACCCTTTGACCATCACCTCTCCACTTCCCTCTATCCCCAGCCCCTGGCAACCACCACACCACTGTCTGCTTCTATGAGTTTGACTGTTTTAGATTCCACAGATAAGTGATATCATACAGTATTTGCTAGACACACCTTCTGACCATGGCACCAATGATCTTGATGCTACAAGACGGAGTTTCTGAGATTCACACATGCACCCAGGGAGGCAGGGAGAAGCTCATTGTAGTTTTGATTTGCATTTCTCTAATAATCAGCGATGTCGAGCATCTTTTCATGTGTCTATTGTCCATCTGTATTTTTTCTTTGGAGAAATGTCTATTTAGGTCTTCTGCTCATTTTTCAATTGGGTTGTTTGTTTTTGCTATTGTTGTTAAGCTGTATGGGCTGTTTGTATATTTTAGAAATTAAGCCCTTGTCAGTTGCATCATTCACAAATATTTTTTCCCATTCTGTAGGTTGTCTTTTCATTTTGTTTATGGTCTCCTTTGCTGTGCAAATCTTGTAAGTTTGATTAGGTCCCATTTGTTTATTGCTGAGGTCTTTTTAAATTGCTCTCTTTATAAGCATTTAGGATCTTAGAATATTAACACTAACGAGGAGTCTTAGGGTCCTTATAGATCAATTTTCATTTTACAGATGAAGGAAAACAAGGCCCAGAGAAAAGTGTGTCTTTGAAAAGGTTAAATGGTGATTCTTAGGACAACTGAGATTGGAACTTCTGCAGGCGACTTCCAGACCATTATGTACCAACTTTTAGGTCAAGACAAATGGAATTGCTGGTGTTCTGGGCTCCACGGTTACCTATTCTTTGCTTATTCCTCTGTGTCACTCTGACACTCACTATTCACAGTAACTTAAATACCTTGAGTCCAGACCCCAGGGGTTTAGATTGTTCTATAACTTTCAATTCAATTGAAGTATTACCTTATTTATTATAACAGCAGCTCAAAAGGAAACTTCTTTTAATAATACAAAAAAAATCATGAAAGTCATTGTTTAGTTTGAAGTGTTAAGGAAAGTGAATAAATTGGTATCTATAAAAAGCTGCTTCCTGTTGGGTTAACACAAAGAGTGAACTTTGAAGAAGTCTATAATTAAAATCTAAATTCTCACTTAGTTTTCATATTAGGGGGGCAGGATTCCTGCTTTTAAAAGATGACTTTTTAAAACAATGACTAAACTTATCTTGTTCAGTCCAACTTCTTTTTATCCCTTCTTCCATAAAGCCACTGACATCACACTTTCAAGTCATTAACTCAAACCTTGGGGCTTTGCCATGTTGTGAAGCAAAGGTTGGGAAAGGAACTAACAATGATCTAAATGTTAACACCTGAATTCAAAGAAAAATGGACATAGCCAGTAGCTAAGGAAACATATTTCTTTAGTTGAGAAAACACCAATGGGCAAGATTATGCGTTTTACTTTATTTATTTATTTATTTATTTATTTATTTATTTATTTATAGCTGATATGTAATTTTTTTTCCCTAAAGGGAAAAATTCAATAGTTTATCATGTGCAGTTTAGTGTTATCAAAATGTCAAAAGAATCAAATAAAGGAAAAATATATGATTTTGTCAGTGGTAGAATATCAAAATGTTAGGCTTATGTAGTTTATCCCTTGATTTTAAAAGACCATGCCTTTTAGAAAGGTAAAGACAAGTTCATCTGCTAGTCTTTATTATCAATATCACAGTAGAAGGGGGGTTGGAAAGTAGAGGAGGAAGTCATAGACTTGGAGTGAGAAAATCTGGATTTAACTTGTTAATACGTCTCTTACCAACAGAGTACTTTTAGGTAAATCACGAAACCTCCCTGAACCTCAGTTTACTCATCTATAATATGGAGACATGTATGCAAGCTGTGTACTCGAGCATACATACACACTGAGTTATTGTGATTATTAAAGGTGATAATAAGTTTGGAAATGCTTAGAATATAATGTGTCATGTAATTGTTAAAATGTACCTGAAATTCAATGTGTGGACTTATGAAAGATATAAACTCATATCTGGATATTACAGACTAAGTGTTCTGATTATCTCTATCCTATAATCTGAATATCAGTATTTTAACTCACTGAGAGAATAGCTTTGAGATTTTGGCCATGACATAGAACACATTTTAGTGAGATAAATGAAAACAGTCCTTTCAGCAGATGATATAGGTGCTTTGTGAAATAGACATATCCTAAGAAGAAAAGGTAAAAAGAAAATATCTATTATTTGAATCATTTTCTCATGGGCTTCTACCAATTTTTAAAATGTGTTCCCAAGAGGGAAAATGGCTCTGGGATCTAATAAAAGTCAGACAAAAGGAAAGTATTGTAAAAGAAGCATAACATTTCCTCTGCCTTGCAGTGAGCTGTGCCAGTTCCAGGACTGACAGTGCGCACTGTGGTTGAGAGCAGAGGCGCTGTGGCTGGTTCTCACAGCATCCCCAGCAGAGCTGAATCACCTAAAGCCACATGCAGGTGAGAATCATCCTGGGACTGGAAGTTCCTTCTTTGAGGTCTGTTTACAGGCTTGGGATTTCATGGCAAATGAAGGGGTGAGATGATACCAGCTCATGCTGTTCATCCTGACACTTGATGGGTAAACAATGTTGGGAGACGACAGATGGGGAGTGAATGTCATATGTTTCCAGAAGATTCTAGTCTGTCAGCAAAGCTACCCACTGATAATGTGGATATATATTTCAAAAAAAAACACTTACTGCTTTTCTCAGTTTTCTCTTGTACTTGTAGTGAATTCCTGCAAGTATGTTTTGAAAAATGGTGTCCAATTCCATAGTAAGCATTGCATTTTATGACTCAAGGGTTAAAAGGAGCCCCTAAATATTCTTAGCATGTCTAGATTCAGGATCATACTTAGATGAATGCATTATCTGAACAAAACTGTCGTTTCTATTGATTCCTCTCAAACGCATGAAAGGTGTAAGTGATGTGGGTCAAAGTCAGAAAGGACCTTTGCAAAATATGCTGTTATCCTACTCCCCTAGAATGCTGAGCCCACACTGAGTGTCTCCCATGTTCTTATATCATTGCAGATGAACGTAATGATAATGTACTGTGATTAATGATAATAATGGACACGGAAGTCAGACTGCCTGATTTATAGTCCCAACTTTGGCACTTACTCGCTGTGTGACCTTAGAAATGTTACTTAACTTGTGTCTCACTTTCCTCATCTGTAACATTGGGACAAAGTACCTACCTTATAAGGTTGTTTTGAGCATGAAATGAGTTAATATTTGTAAAGGGCTTTGAATAATACCAGTACAAAATAGGTTCATATGTGTTAATTAAAAAAAAAAGAATAAGGAGGGAGGAATTGCTCTACATGTCACACGTCAGTTAAGGGAAAATGATGCTGCTGTGAGAAGACAAAACCAACAGCAGAAACAAAAGAGGGATCCAAGGAAAGACTTGGGCTTAGACTGAACTTTGATGAATGACTGAGGTACTTGGATAGATCACTGAAAAAGAAGAAATATTAAAAAAAAATAGAGCTAGACGTGGATCATTAATAAAGAAAAAAATAAGATTGGTTTTCTACCTCACACAGTGTACAAAAATCAGCTTTATATGGAGTAAAACTTTTAAAGAGCAAAATCTGAACTTTAAAATTTTCAGAAGAAAACATAGGTACCTGTCTTTCTGACCTTGGGTCAGAGAATATTTTACATGACCAAAAGCACAAAATTAAAAAAAAAAATGAACCAACAGATGATGTACGAATTAAATTAAACGTTTGTTTCTCACCAGGTACTTTAAAGACAGTGAAGAGAATATGAAAAGTTAATTGAAATTCTTATAGTCAGCAAAGACTATAATGAAATATACATAATGAAGACATATAATGAAGTATAGTCTATACATAGACTATAATGAAGTATTCTATAAGTTAAATATAAAAATATTAACAATAAAAGTGATCAAAAATATTAATAGACATGTCACAAAAGATGTATATAGCTAATAAAAATATAAAGAGTCACCAAACTTTACTAGTAATTGGGAGAATGTCAATAAAAGAACATAGTGAGAAAGCATTGTTTATAACTCATCAATAGAATTTAAGGAATTTGGTTTGGAGAGGATATGCCTTGTTTACACATTGCTGGTAAGAGTGTAAAATGATAAAACTATTTTAGAAATCAATTTAAAATTGTTTTCTAGAGTCAGACATTCCTGGACATATGATTCTTGCGTGTATGTGCTGGAAGACATAACAAAAATGTTCACTGTGTCACTGTTTATAGTAGCAAAAAACTCCTAGAAACAACAAAAATATCTATAAACAGTGGAATGGATGTCTACATTATAGAATTTTTGTGATATTGAAAATCATGTAGCAATAAAAAATTATTTGTAATTAAACATCATGGATGAATCTGAAGTGAATAAAACAAGTCTTGGAAGACTACATAGTATATGGTACCCTTTTTAAAAAGTTCAAAAGCAAGTGAAGTTGAGCAGTGTCTCGTGCAGGTATGCATGTGCGTATCGTAAAACTATCAAATCAGGTATAAACAAACAAAATTACATGTGATGGTTAGAATTCCTTTTTTCATTTATCAAACATAGCAGTTGCACTAATCCCTCTTCAGACCTCTTACAGGCTGTCCTTTTAATAATAGCTTCAACTATTACTTTTATCCAGACAGCAGGAACATCTTGGATTTGTTGAATTTTATAGCTTGAAAAACACTTTTTAAAAAATAATTAATTAATTAATTTTATTGGCTGTGTTGGGTCTCTTTTGCTGTGCGTGGGCTTTCTTTTTAGCTGTGGTGAGTGGGAGCTACTCTTCGTTGTGGTGTGTGGGCTCCTCATTGTCGTGGCTTCTCTTGTTGCAGAGCACAGGCTCTAGGCGTGTGGGCTTCAGTAGTTGCAGCACATGGGCTCAATAGTTGTGGCTCATGGGCTCTAAAGCACAGGCTCAATAGTTGTGGCGCATGGGCTTAGTTGCTCCGCGGCATCTGGGATCTTCCTGGAGCAGGAATTGAACCCGTGTCCCCTGTGTTGGCAGGTGGATTCTCAACCACTGAGCCACCTAGGAAGCCCGAAAAACACTTTTAACAGTGAATAAAATGATTCTCAAAGAGTTTGTGACACACCTAAGGACATACAAATTAGAAGATCCAGGATTTGATACCAAGTTGTATAACTCCAACTCTTTAACTCTCTACAACCTCTTTTAAGGTCTAAATCATAATTCAAAAGCCCAAATGTTCAAGCAGGTATTTTAATCTCAACATTTTCATAAAAGCATATATCACTTTCCTGTTCCTAAAATCAGTGCATTATCTTCTCTTGCTTCTTTCTTTAAATAAAACCACCATTACATATGTGGGTTTTAAATCACAAATTTATTTTTAATTTTTCCTTCTACACTATCAGCTACCAAGTGCTATAAATTATTACTAACACCTTTTTAATTTTATCACCTGTCTGACCTGTGTGCTCTACTCTTCAAAGGATGTGAACATACCTATACTCTGTACTTTCTCACTTTTCTCCCTTCCCTTCCTGCTCTCTAAAATCCCTTCCTTCCTTTCCTACTTGTCGAAATCCCTTAAAATTAGTCTAAATACCTCCTTATTCAGGAATTTTCTCACAGTTACCCCAAACTTCTTTTCTCTCTCTGCCTTTGTCTGTATATCTAGATTATTCTTTATTTGGATTTTTCTTAAGCCATTTACCTTCTTTGCTTTGCATTTTGTTTATCTATCTTATTGTTCCTACCATTACCAGATTGTGAGCTTTGTGCTGATAGATATCATATTTCATTTATCTTTTTAATCCCTGTATAGCAAAGTCATGGAGTAGGTAATCAATAAATGTGCAATGTTTTAAATATAGATGTGAGGGCAACCTATAGACTGAATGAAGCCATAAGATAGGGAATTATAGCAAGGTTAAAATTTGACATGAGACCCAAGAAATGAGTATATAAACTATTTCTAACTGTAACAATCTTTATTTATTGCAGTTTTTGATCAGTTTATTTCTCCTTAAGGTTTTTTCCAATAAAGTTTTAATATTGTTCCATATGTGTTTGACCTAAGGGCACAGGGCATTGGATAATTTGGATGGATTCCTAGCAAAAAATAGTTCTTGCAAATGTAAAGGTCTTCCAACTTGTGGGAACAGGTAAAAAGCCTGGCGTTTAAATGTGTCATGAATCCTGAATTATCTTTTCAAAGAAGCTGTTCATCTGCTTTAGAGACGTTCAGGACATTCCTTTCTCACTAATACAGATAATGTATGTAAATGATGGAAATGCGGTCTTCTCCCAGTGAGAAGGAATAAGGAACCCCGTACACATCTGTGAGCCCAGCGACATTAGCAAGCTGGTGCTGAGAAAGTATGGCTTTACTTTATATCCTTGCATTCTGGGCAAAGAAAAAATTTCACCCTGATACTTAATGGTGAGTAGTATGATTTCATACATCAAAACTGAGTGATCTTCTGTTAATTATCATTGTGAGAGTTAATGGTTTTCCCTGAGTTCCTCCTAAAATTACAGAGATAAAATCCTGAACAGCCTGCATTTTGAAAGCTTAAAAAATGGAAAGTAAATCAATCAGACTAAAGCGAGATTTTGACTTTTGAATTTTCTAATGCGAATTTATTTCTCCTTTATTTTCTTATAAATGCTTTTCTTTTTTTTATTGAAGTATAGTTGATTTACAGTATTTTGTTAGGTTCAGGTGTAAGCAAAGTGATTCAGTTATATAGAAATGTATATTTTTCAGATTATTTTCCAGTATAGGTTATTACAAGATATTGATTATATTTCCCTGTGCTATACAGTAAATCCTTGTTCCTTAGCTATTTTATGTATGTAGTTTGTATCGGTTAATCTCATACTCCTAATTTATCCCTCTCCCCTCCCTTTCTCCTTTGGTAACCATACGTTTGTTTTCTCTGTCTGTGAGTCTGTGTATGTTTTATATGTAGATTCATATATATATATAATTTTTTAGATTCCACATATAAGTAATATATAATATTTGTCTTTCTCCATCTGACTTACTTCCCTTAGTATGATATTCTCTAGGTCATCTATATTGCTGCAGATGACATTATTTCATTCTTTTTTATGTCTGAGTAATGTCCCATTGTATCATTGTGTGTGTGTGTGTGTGTGTGTATGTGTGTGTATCATATCTTCTTAAACCAACCATCTGTTGATGGGCACTTGGGTTATTTCCATGTCTTGGCTATTGTAAATAGTGCTGATGTGAACATTGGGGTGCACGTATCTTTTCGAATCAGAGTTTTCGTCTTTTCCAGGTATATGCGCAGGAGCGGGATTGATGGATCATATGGTAGCTCTATTTTTAGTTCTTTTAAGGAACTTCCATACTGTTTTCCATAATGACTGCAACAATGTACATTCCCACGAACAGTGTTGGAGGGTTCCTTTTTCTCCACACACCCTCCAGAATTTATTATTTGTAGACTTTTTGATAATAGCTATTCTGACTGGTGTGAGGTGATACCTCACTGTGCTTTCGATTTGCATATAAATGCTTTTCTTTCTCCATCACATTGCTTTTTTTCTTTAATTTGCCTGAAGAAACTTACAAAAACATCTGATTTTTAAAGTTATCTTTTCCCTACCAAGCCCCAGATTTAAAAATTTTGAACCTGGTGAACCCAAAAACTCATGAGTTTGGGTACCATGATTGTACCCATCATAAGTACACTTGGTTTTTTGGTGAAGAAAAAGTATCTTTAACTTATGCTTATTATGAAGACAGTCTTTGTCATCAGATTATCTTTTTTTTTTTTAAGAACTTTTATTGAGATACAGTTAACATACAATAAACTGCATGTATTTAGAGTGTACAATTTGGTATCCGAATCTCCCAGTTCATTCCCCCCCAACCCTCCCCACTTTCCCCACTTGGTGTCCATACGTTTGTTCTCTACATCTGGGTCTCTATTTCTGCCTTGCAAACCGGTTGATTTCTACCATTTCTCTATAGTCCGCATATATGTGTTAATATACAAGGTTTGTTTTCCTCTTTCTGACTCACTTCACTCTGTATGACAGTCTCTAGGTGCATCCATATCTCTACAAATGTCCCAGTTTCATTGCTCTTTACAGCTGAGTAATGTTCCATTGTATATATGTACTACATCTTTTTTATCCATTCATCTGTTGATGGACATTTAGGTTGCTTCCACGTCCTGGCTATTGTAAATAGTGCTGCAATGAACATTGGAGTGCATGTGTCATTTTTTTATTAAATTATTTATTTATTTATTTATTTTTTACAATAAACTGCATATATTTAGGGTGTACAATTTGGTATCCCAATCCCCCAATTCATTTACGCCCCCAACCCTCCCCACTTTCCCCACTTGGTGTCCATGTTTGTTCTCTACATCTGGGTCTCTATTTCTGCCTTGCAAACCGGTTGATTTCTACCATTTCTCTATAGTCCGCATATATGTGTTAATATACAAGGTTTGTTTTCCTCTTTCTGACTCACTTCACTCTGTATGACAGTCTCTAGGTCCATCTATATCTCTACAAATGTCCCAGTTTCATTGCTTTTTACAGCTGAGTAATATTCCATTGTATGTATGTACCATATCTTCTTTATCCATTCATCTGTTGATGGACATTTAGGTTGCTTCCATGTCCTGGCTATTGTAAATAGTGCTGCAGTGAACATTGGAGTGCGTGTGTCTTTTTGAATGATGGTGTTCTCTAGGTATATGCCCAGCAGTGGTATTGCTGGGTCATATGGTAACTCTATCTTTAGTTTTGCAAGGAACCTCCATACTGTTCTCCATAGTGGCTGTATCAATTTACATTCCCACCAACAATGCAAGAGCATTCCCTTTTATCCACACCCTCTCCAGGATTTACTGTTTGTAAATTTCCTGATGATGCCCATTCAAACGGGTGTGAGGTGATACCTCATTGTAGTTTTGATTTGCATTTCTCTAATAATTAGTGATGTTGAGCAGCTTTTCATGTGCCTCTTGGCCATCCGTATGTCTTCTTTGGAGAAATGGCTATTTAGGTCTTCTGCCCATGTTTTGATTGGGTTTTTTGTTTTTTTGATATTGAGCTGGATAAACTGTTTATATATTTTGGAGATTTATCCTTTGTCTGTTGATTCCTTTGCAAATGTTTTCTCCCATTCTAAGGGTTGTCTTTCCGTCTTGCTTATAGTTTCCTTTGCTGTGCAGAAGCTTTGAAGTTTCATTAGGTCCCACTTATTTATTTTTGTTTTTATTTCCATTACTCTAGGGGGTAGATCAAAAAAGATCTCTCTGTGATTTATGTCAAAGAGTGTTCTTCCTATGTTTTCCTCTAGGAGTTTTATAGTGTCTGGCCTTACCTTTAGGTCTTTAATCCGTTTTCAGTTTATTTTTGTGTATGGTGTTAAGGAGTGTTCTAATTTCATTCTTTTACATGTAGCTGTCCAGTTTTCCCAGCACCAGTTATTGAAGAGGCTGCCTTTTCTCCATTGTATATCCTTGCCTCCTTTGTCATAGATTAGTTGACCATAGTTTATCTCTGGGCTTTCTATCCTGTTCCATTGATCTATATTTCTGTGTTTGTGCCAGTACCATGCTGTCTTGATCACTGTAGCCTTGTAGTATAGCCTGAAGTCAGGAAGCTTGATTCCGTCAACTCTGTCTTTCCTTCTCAAGATTGCTTTGGCTACTCGGGGTCTTTTGTGTTTCCATGCAAATCATAAGATTACTTGTTCTAGTTCTGTGAAAAATACCATCGGTAATTTGATAGGGATTGTGTTGAATCTGTAAATTGCTTTGGATAGTATAGTCATTTTCACAATATTGATTCTTCCAATCCGAGAACATGGTATGTCCCTCCATCTGTTTGTATCGTCTTTGATTTCTTTCATTAGTGTCTCATAGTTTTCTGAGTACAGGTCTTTTACCTCCTTGGTTAGGTTTATTCCTAGGTATTTGATTCTTTTTGTTGCAATGGTGAATGGGATTGTTTCCTTAATTTCTCTTTCTGCTCTTTCATTGTTAGTGTATAGAAATGCAAGAGATTTCTGTGTGTTAATTTTGCATCCTGCAACTTTACCGAATTCATTGATTAGCTCAAGTAGTTTTCTGGTGGCATCTTTAGGATTTTCTAAGTATAGTATCACATCATCTGTGAACAGTGACAGTTTTACTTCTTCTTTTCCAATTTGGATTCCTTTTATTTCCTTTTCTTCTCTGATTGCTGTGGCAAGGACTTCCAAAAGTATGTTGAATAGTAGTGGTGAAAGTGGACATCCTTGCCTTGTTCCTGATCTTAGAGGGAATGCTTGCCATTTTTCACCATTGAGAATGATGTTTGATGTTTGTTTGTCATATATGGCCTTTATATGTTGAGGTAGGTTCCCTCTATGCCCACCTTCTGGAGAGTTTTTATCATAAATGGGTGTTGAATTTTGTCAAAAGCTTTTTCTGCATCTGTTGAGATGATCATGTGGTTTTTATCCTTCAATTTGTTAATATGGTGTATCACATTGATTGATTTGCGTATATTGAAGAATCCTTGCATTCCAGGGATAAACCCCACTTGATCATGGTGTATGATCTTTTTAATGTGTTGTTGGATTCTGTTAGCTAGTATTTTGTTGAGGATTTTTGCATCTAAATTCATGAGTGATGTTGGTCTGTATTTTTCTTTTTTTGTAGTATCTTTGGTTTTGGTATCAGGGTGATGGTGGCCTCATAAAATGAGTTTAGGAGTGTTCCTTCCTCTGTAATGTTTTGGAAGTGCTTGAGAAGGATGGGTGTTAGTTCTTCTCTAAATGTTTGATAAAATTCACCTGTGAATCCATCTGGTCCTGGACTTTTGTTTGTTGGGAGATTTTTAATCACAGTTTTCAATTTCATTACTTGTGATTGGTCTGTTCATGTTTTCTATTTCTTCCTCATTCAGTCTTGGAAGGTTATACCTTTCTAAGACTCTGTCCATCACCTCCAGGTTGTCCATTTTATTGGCATATAGTTGCTTGTAGAAGTCTCTTATGGTGCTTTTTATTTCTGCGGTGTGTGTTGTAACTTCTCCTGTTTCATTTCTAATTTTATTGATTTGAGTCCTGTCCCTCTTTTTCTTGATGAGTCTTGCTAGAGGTTTATCGATTTTATCTTCTCAAAGAACCAGCTTTTAGTTTTATTGATTTTTGCTATTGTTTTCTTTGTTTCTATTTCATTTATTTCTGCTCTGATCTTTATAATTTCTCTCCGTCTAGTAACTTTGGATTTTGTTTGCTCTTCTTTCTCTAGTTTCTTTAGGTGTAAGGTTAGATTGTTTATTTGGGGTTTTTCTTGTTTCTTGAGGTAGGGTTGTATTGCTATAAACTTCCCTCTTAGAACTGCCTTTGCTGCATCCCATAGGTTTTGGATCATTGTGTTTTCATTGTCATTTGTCTCTAGGTATTTTTTGATTTCCTCTTTGATTTCTTCAGTGATCTGTTGGTTATTTAGTAGAGTATTGTTTAGCCTCCATGTGTTTGTGTTTTTTACAGTTTTTTTCCTGTAACTGATTTCTAATCTCATAGCGTTGTGGTCAGAAAAGATGCTTGATACAATTTCAATTTTCTTAAATTTACCAAGGCTTGATTTATGACCCAAAATGTGATCTATCCTGGAGAATGTTCCATGTGCACTTGAGAAGAACGTGTTATCTGCTGTTTTTGGATGTAATGTCCTATAGATACCGATTAAATCCAGGTAATTTATTGTGTCATTTAAAGCTCGTGTTTCCTTATTAATTTTCTGTGTGGATGATCTGTCCATTGGTGTAAGTGGGGTGTTAAAGTCCCCCACTATGATTGTGTCACTGTCAATTTCCTCTTTCATAGTTGTTAGCATTTGCCTTATGTATTGAGGTGCTCCTATATTGGGTGCATATATATTTATAATTGTTATCTCTTCTTCTTGGATTGATCCCTCAATCTTTATGTAGTGTCTTTTCTTGTCTCTTGTAACATTTTTTATTTTAAAGTCTATTTTATCTGATATGAGTATGGCTACTCCAGCTTTCTTTTGATTTCCATTTGCATGGAATATCTTTTTCCATCCCCTCACTTTCCATCTGTATGTGTCCCTAGGTCTGAAGTGGGTCTCCTGTAGACAGCATATATATGGGTCTTGTTTTTATATCTATTCAGCCAGTCTGTGTCTTTCGGTTGGTGCATTTAGTCCATTTACATTCAAGGTAATTGTCGATATGTATGTTCCTATTACCATTTTCTTAATTGTTTTGGGTTTGTTTTTGTAGGTCCTTTTATTCTCTTATGTTTCCCGCTTAGAGAAGTTCCTTTAGCATTTGTTGTAGGGCTGGTTTGGTGGTGCTGAATTCTCTTAGCTGTTGCTTGTCTGTAAAGTTTTGATTTCTCCATCGAATCTGAATGAGATCCTTGCTGGATAGAGTATTCTTGGTTGTAGGTTCTTCCCTTTCATCACTTTAAATAGATCATGCCACACTCTTCAGGCTTGCAGAATTTCTGCTGAGAAGTCAGCTGTTAACCTTATGGGAGTTCCCTTGTATGTTATTTTTCATTTTTCCCTTGTTGCTTTTAATAACATTTCTCTGTCTTTAATTTTTGTCAGTTTAACTACTATATGTCTTGGCGTGTTTCTCCTTGGGTTTATCCTGCCTGGGACTCTCTGTGCTTCCTGGACTTGGGTAGCTATTTCCTTTCCCACGTTAGGGAAGTTTTCAACTATAATCTCTTCCAATATTTTCTCAGGTCCTTTCTCTCTCTCTCTTCTCCTTCTGGGGCCCCTATAATGCGAATGTTGGTGCGTGTAACATTGTCCCAGAGGTCTCTTAGGCTGTCTTCCGTTCTTTTCATTCTTTTTTCTTTATTCTTTTCTGCATCAGTGATTATCACCATTCTGTCTTCCAGGTCCCTTATTCGCCCTTCTGCCTCAGTTAATCTGCTATTGCTTCCTTCTAGTGTATTTTTCATTTCAGTTATTGTGTTGCATATCTCTGTTTGTTTGCTCTTTAATTCTTCTAGGTCTTTGTTAAACTTTTCTTGCAAGTTTTTGATCTTTGCCTCCAGTCTTTTTTCAAAGTCCTGGATAATCTTCACCATCATTAATCTGAATTCTTTTTCTGAAAAGGTGCTTATCTCCTCTTCATTTAATTGTTTTTCCGGCATTTTAGCTTGTCCGTTCATCTGGTACAAAGTCTTTTGCCTTTTCATTTTCTCTATCTTTCTGTGGCTGTGGTTTTCAGTTCCACAAGATGAAATGCTGCTGATACCTCTTGATACTACTGTCTGTCCTCTTGTGGAGGAAGCTATCTAGGAGTCTCATGTGTGTTTCCTGATGGGAGGGGCTGATGGTGGGTAGGGCTGGGTGGGTGGAGCTCAGTAAGACTTTAGTCCAATTTGGTGGGCAGAGCTCAGTAAAACTTTAATCTGTTTGTCTGCCAATGCATGGGGCTGTGTTATCACCTTGTTGGTTGTTTGGCCTGAGACTACCTAGCACTGGAGCTTACAGGATCTTTAATGGGGCTAATGGTGGACTCTGGGAGGGCTCACACCAATGAGCACTTCCCAGAATCCCTGCCACCAGTGCCCCTGTCTGCTCGGTGAGCCACAGCTATCCCCCACCTCTGCAGGCAACCCTCCAACAGCAGCAGGTAAGTCTGGTTCAGTCTCCTATGAGGTCACTGCTCCTTCCCACTGGGTCCTGGTGAGCACCCTTTTTTAGTGTGCTCTGCAAGAGTGGAGTCTTTGTTTCCCCCAGTCCTGTGGAGGTCCTGCAATCAAATCCCACTGGCTTTCAAAGTCTGATTTTCTGGGGATTCCTCCTCCCATTGCTGGACCCCCAGGTTAGGAAGCCTGGCATGGGGCTCAGAACCCTCACTTTAGTGGGTGGATTTCTGTGGTATAACTGTTCTCCAGCTTGTGAGTCACCCACCCAGCATTTATGGGATTTGATTTTAACGTGATTGCTCCCCTCCTACTGTCTCACTGAGGCTTCGCCTTTGTCTCTGGATGTTGGGTGTTTTTTTTTTGGTGAGTTCCAGTGTCTTTCTGTTGATGATTGTTCAGCAGTTAGTTGTAATTCCGGTGTTCTTGAAAGAGGGAATGAGCGCATGTCCTCCTACTCTGCCATCTTGATCCTCTCCCTGTTATCAGATTATCTTTACTCATATATCGTCTGATGCTTTAATTATGTGCAACTCTGGGCAGTTTCCCCTAACTCTCCAGGTTCAATCCCTCTTCTGTAAAATTGCGGTCATAATGATATTCATCTCATTGTGTTTTCATGAGAATTAATTGAGATAATGTACTTAAAGTTTTCAGCTTTGTTATATCACATAGTTGTGTTAAAATAGGGCAAGAATAATGATGCAGTTGTAGAGAATGGACTTGAGGGCAAGGCGTGGGGGGGCGAAGGGGAAGCAGGGACTCAGTGACAGAGTAACATTGACATTTATATACTATCAAGTGTAAAATAGATAGCTAGTGAGAAGCTGCTGCATAACACAGGGAGATCAACTCGATGATGGATGATGACTTAGCGGTCTTGGATAGGGAGGGTGGGAAGTAGTTGTGGGAGGGAAGGGATATGAGGATTTATGTATAAATACAGCTGATTCATTTTGTTGTACAGCAAGAACTGGCACAACAGTGTAAAGCAATTATATTCCACTAAAGCACTTAAAAAAAAAAAAGTTAGCTATCAATACTATTAGTAAGCAGGCAGTTCATTTTTGTAGTAAAGCCAGGCTGGATGTAGTTTGCAAATGGGTTACATAATCAAATCATCCTGCTACTTCTGGTTAAGGTACATGCAGTGTAGGTAAAGATTGGCCGTAAGATTTTTTGCTGTAATCAGTTGTGTAAATGGATGCTAGTAGTTTGCTATGCCCTGAAGAGTAAGCATTTGTCTACAAGTTTCAGTGAAGAATTCTGTAAAAGCTACTCGTTTCATTCCTGTTATACCCTTCTCTCCCCTTAATATTTAGCAGCGACAGTCAGCTGAGGGTTTCAGGTAAAATAAAATATTCCTTTTTAAATGTTTCTATAGTGTCTTCATAACTCTATTATCAAACTTTTTATACTATACTTGTTCTGTAATGGCTTTTTCAATAAGATTGGAAAGAAGGAGAGAAGGAAGGAAAGGAGGGAGCGGGAAAGGAAAGAATGAATGAGAATAGATTCAGAAACACCCAACATTTTCCTGGAATCTGTTGCAGGTGTTTGAGGCTCTCCTTCCACTCAAAATGGAATATTTATTCTCTTAAATTTAGACACAGATGTTTGGAGCTTTTTGGATTTCTGTATAGACTTCAAAGATTATTTAGGCATTATTTATATTGCAAGCATTTGTAATGCCTATAATTATATAATTATTTGTAGGCATTATTCATGAATTTTGAAAATTTCTTCATGCTCAGTTCTTGTTAGTTATTAACAGTTCTTGCCAAGTGGAATGCTAACAATATCTTTATCTCTCTCCAAAAGGTAATTTATTTGTTGAGATATATTATAATAGTAAATAACACTCATCTCAAATATGCTAAATTAACTAATATAAGACCAAGCTGACAGTGGCCAAAAGATCCATTTAAAAACAGAAGTGTATACGCAGCGAATATTTAGAAGAAACCTGTAAAGCATAATAGGCTATTGAAAAAGGAAAAATACTACATTGTCATGCTATAGTTTAGGTGAACTGTACTAACTTTCTTTTATGACATGGCTCCTAAAATCACTGGATATGTTTTCTTAAAAGCTGAGTTTCTTGAAAAAACCCATCATTTTTCTGTTTTAAAAAATTGCCTGTAGTGTGTTAAGCATAGGTGAAGTTGAATAATTACTATGTCTTCACCAGAAGGAAATAATAATATTAAAATATTTTTTTCTTGTGTCATTTTCTATTCCCATGAAGACATATTTTAACAGTACAAACAAATAAAAGCAAAGTAGAAGAAAATAGTAGAAGTTATATCAAAAAGCCTTGTTTTAATTTACTTTGTTTTAACAGTGGGATAAATGAGACTCAGCATATCATTTCTGTGGTTTTTTGCACCCCTTAAAATTATGACCTGATGTTAGTTCTGAGAAAATATCAGACAAACCTATCTTGAGGAACACCACACAAAATAAATAATGAGTACCCTTCCAAAATGCCAAGATTGTGAAAGAAGAGGAATAAGAAAGCAAAGTCACATGCTGGAGAGGAGCAAAGAGAAATAACAACTAAATGCAGTGTGGGGTTAAGATAGGATCCTTGAATAAAAAGAAGACACAGAAAAACATAATGGGAGAGAAAAAGACCTAGTAAAAAAAACTGGTGGAATTTGAATAAAATCTGCAATGTAGTTAATAATATTGTACCAATGTTTCCTGGTTTTTAAAATTGTATTATGGTTATATGTGGTGCTTGCATTAGAAAAAGCAGAATGAGGGGTATATGGGAATCCTCTGTACTAGTTTTGCAAGTTTTCTCTAAGTCTAAATGTAACATATAAAGTAAAAGAATAAAAAGTTTGTTAACTTTCCCCAGTTCCATAAGTTGATTAACGGAAAAGCTTTGATTTGAACTAAGGTCCTTTTTTCTTCTCCACAGCACAGTAAATTTCCATCAAAGTGGATATTCTCTGGTTTAGTGAATAAAGCACGTTAAGTTCCAGTATCACATTTTATATTATCCTGAAATATTTGCAATTGTCTAAATAAATATTCTAATCTTAATATGTAATAATATTAATGGCCCAAAGCAGAAAAGACTCCCCAAACTGGTAATGAATTAAAATGTCAATCACTTGAATTGTTGTTTAGAAAGGTTATATCTAATGAGCAACAGAACTCATATACAAATTTGCATTAGATATTTCCAATAACCATGGGCTTTTGACTATACTCTGTCCAGACAAGAAGGTATTTTGGTATTAAAATAGCATTAAAAAAGTCACATTTATTCCATTATGACCTAGCAACCTAACTTACAACAACCAGAGGAGAGACATTGTGGGAAAATGTGAAATTCCACTAAAGCTATATATAAATCCGTGGATTAAGATGAAAGTACACGTGGAAGGAGAGGCTTTCTGAAAGAAAGGTCTAAATGAGACATAGCCTGAGGCTTAGAAACCTAAGCCTCATTAGAATCTAATGGCATCTAGGAAATAAAATCCTTCCTAAATAAGAGTGAGATAAATTAACAACAACAACAACAAAACTATCAGGGCATGAATTTGGGCTCAAGTCAGTTCACAAATAATCTAGGAAATAAATATTTCTGAAACCGATTATGAGTCAGGCATTGTGTTTTGCCTCAAGTTGATACTGATTCACCTCTACAACTTTGGGCAATTACTTACCTTAGTCCTCTAATGCCTAAAAAGTGGGATAATCCCTTTTAAAATGTATTTATTATTATTATTTTTTCATTATAGGTGTTTTCGATAAATAAATGGTTAACATGTGGAAACATTTTATGTTATTGGAGGGAAGGCATAAATATTTTATTAGTTGCTGTTTTAAGTAGGAAGATGCCATTTGGTTTGCTGGAAAAAGCAAAGAAATATGATATACACACTGTTTTTGAGCTTTGAGAAATAAAGTCTTTACCAGGTAAGAGAAAAATCTGAAAATACTCTTCAGGATAGCAAATTGGAAGGATTTTTTCCTCTTATCAAATAATAAAATGATAAAATAAATGAGAAGCTAAGGTATTGTTTCTCTGTTCAGAATTCTTGCCTTTCGTCTGAGAGATCCTTTTTAAGTAAAATGGACAAGTTGAGAATCCTAGTAAGTACTTTGAATACCTTTAAACCATGGTAGTCCTTGTGAGTTCATACACAACACCTCTGTGTGCTTTTGTCCCCCAATAATGTTATGAAAACAGTGAGTGAGAAATTGTAAGAGCACGAGAATGGCCCTGGAGGACATGGAGAACATGGCTCTTAATAGAAGAGGATTTTTTACAAAGAGGCTGATTTCACTCAAAATCTCCTGGGTTGTCATGTTTTTCTCTCTACGGAGGAATCTGATCATCTCAGAGTGAGACAAAAACAAAACAGAAATCTCTTGTTAAATCATCTTTCAAACCCCATTAACTTTCCCCTGTGAGGACAGTGCTTGAGTCACAGCATAAGTATACCTATGGCTTCTGAAGCAGAATGAATGGATCCCCAAGTCCAAGGAATATACTTGTTTATATATTTCAGTTAACACATGAACAGTTATTAGTTCTGGACAGAGAATTTAACCCTTTACAACTTCCTGAAAACAGAACACTCTGAGGTCTCAGTGTTAAAATGCTAGCCAAGTTCACTAGCAGTCTGTTTTTCTCTATCCCTTCCTATATTGTCACAGGAGATTTGTCATTAAACAAGGATCTTTTCACAGAACCCCTCTGGTGGGAAAGCTGAGTGACAACACACACAAACTTGGGAAGAGACGTGCCTGTGCTGACAGGTATACTGTTCTGCAGGAGAAGCAGCTATTCAGTGAGAACGATGGTCAGCTCAGGCTGCTTTGATACATTTGTGGGCTTTCTGGGTCTCTGATGCTAATCCAAATTTCCTTATCAAAACTGAGATTCAAGTAGGAGACCTATAGGGAAATCACTCAAATAAGTCACAAGGTGGATTGTCAAAAGCATTTATTTTCTGGATACAAGCTAACCTAGGACCACTCTTCCGATGATAGCAAGGAGGTCTCTTCTGTACAAGTGGCTGCTTCCACAGTTTTTTATTGTTCGTTGGTTTGTCTGTATTCCCTTCTTTCTTAGCATATTTTCAGTAGGATTTAGCAATTTCTTTATCCAGATTAGCAAAAAACCTTCCCACCTCTGAGCTTGTTAGTTTCCAAATCAATAGTCAGTAACCAAATATCAAGCCCCTGTGTGGTCCTGTCCCAGCAGCACTGACATCATCTTTGAGCTTGTAAGAAATGCAGAATCTCAGGCCTACTTCAACCTTACTGAGTCTGCATTTTAATAAGATCCTGAGGTGATCTATTGCACATTGAACGTTTAGAAGCATTTTCTCATCTCATTAGACTAGTAGCAGATATCTGTTTTTCACTTGAGTTGGTAATTATAACTGTCCTTTGAGTCTGACAAATTGAAAGCTGAGTTATTATGTATATGTACAGCTGTATGTCTAAGGTTTTATCATTTTGAAATATACTAGAGAGACCTGTGTAAAAATTACGGCTCCAATTAGATGTGTATAAATTTTACTTTAAATCTTCTATACTATACAAGCATGTAAAAATGTATCAGGAATTTTCTTTTGTCAGAAACAAGGCTTTCAACTGACAGATAATATAGTCTCTTCTCCACAGACTGTAACATAGGTAAAACCAACATCCTTTACTTATGCTAGCCACTATAATTGGCTGAAAACTGAGCAAAGGAAAATGCAGATGGTATGCATTTCTTCACAGCAGGAACGATGCCTCAAGGTATCACCCAAATACTAGACATAATAATAAATCATATATAAATTCTAAAAAAACTTGTTGAATAAATGACTATGTGCAAGTGTAGCTCTTACCTGTTTAGATCACAGGGTGATGACATGCCTTTTCCTCTAAGTTGCCATCTAGTGAAATCATTATGAACTTTTGGGCCTGTTTTCCCCCAGGAGGATGGTGATCGTTCATGATTTCTCCTTGACTGTCGTGATCTCTCACCTCCCCCCTCATATGCAACACTCTAAATTCATAAGGTTGTATTTCAACATGCAATTGCTACTGGCTTTGCTGCTATAATTAAAAAATAAATGAGGTATAGCTACCGGGATCTGACGTGGTGTCATCTCTGTGTGTGTTGAGCCAAGTATTGTACCCAAGGAAGAGGCAGAGGACTTTCCCCTCAAGAGGTTCATTGAAATTTATTTATCTCTCAGATGAACATTTCAGCCTTGTATCCCTTTCTTAAAGAACCCAAGAATCTGAAACATCTAGCAAAAATTTTGTCAATAAATATGTATACATTAGCCATAAAACTTAAAGTTATGCTTAGGTCACTTTGGGGAGTGTGAACATGAACGAGAACAAACATGATCCTGACAGATGGTGGTAAAAATTAGAAGGAAACATATAAACAAAGAGATGTAATGGAAATAAACTGAGAGTGGGAGGCTTTTCTAGGTCAGGGTGATGATTGAAGTGCCTTGAGGAGGTGGTGATATTTGAAGTGAATGGACGTAGAAACTAGAAAATCGAATGCAGGGGAAAGGTGAGGGAAAGCAAGGAATCAGGAATGGCACCTAGGTTTTTAGCTTGGGTAACTTTATATTTGTTTTGTGTTCTACTGAGACAATGAATTCGCAATACAAATAAGTGAGTGAATGAATAAGTGACTGACATTATTAATGAAGAAGTTAACAAACCTATAAACGTTTTCTGTTTCTGGATATGAGGGTATTTGAGTGATACTTTGACATCATCACAGTGTCCCATTCAATATTATTCCTCATAAATTCTACCAGGTTGAAGCTAAATCACCTCGATTCTTTCCTACATCGGGATATGTCGCCCCTTCCTCCTGTCCCTCTCCGATCTGGGACATTCTCTGAGAGGTTGGCCGGGACCTCATCTTCTCTATTTATTAATTCCTGTACCTTGCGTTTATTCTAGTAGGCACAACTAGTTCTGACAGTCCCAACCATAGGTATGGTGAGACATATTTTAGGATACTTATTTCACAAGATAATACCTGAAAAGTTGTTTTACAAATGTGTGAGATGTCTCACAAATTTAATAATGCAGCAACACATTTTCGATTCTTTGAGGACAGGTGGAGCCACAGTGCTGTCCATCTCCACATCGCTTAAAGCTGTGTGCTCCATGTGTACGGACAGGTATTGGTTTCAGATGAAAGGAGTAGCTATGTGCTCATATCCTGTAGTTCATGCATAGAATACAAAGCCTTAGTTCTTACTTGTAGAAAATTGTAGGAAAAGTGTTATGAAAAAGTGGTATAAAGGTATGTGAATTGTGGCTTTTCAAGATACCAGATGAAAGAACCAAATTCTTTGGTCGCAATGCTTTTCTCCAAACACAGCTGTATTTGGATGTCTTTGATTCTTGTGATCGCTTAACACCAGTCATTGTCCCATCAATTTTTGCATATTTGATATTTAGAATTGTTTTGTCAGTTATGCTGATGATTCTTAAAGTTGAGCCCATGTAGACAAGCACATGATACATCATTTCTTACACAGGATGACTTAATTACTCTTTGATTAGGACACAGGTAAACGAGCTGTGGAGCTGTCAGAGCTTGGAATCAATGACGTAATTTTAAAAAATATGCTACCAAATACTTATAGTATATGGCGCACATGTGGCATTAGTCACTGTCTTTTAAAATTTGGTTGATTGCTTTATTCTTGAGATTTCTTAAAGGGGAGTTTAGCCGCCTTGAAAATAACAGAATAGTAAGTCCTAAGTGGTTTCTAACTCTGAGAGAAGAGAGACCATCCATGTGTTTCTCGCACAGAATGGGCCTAGGTTGCTGTTAGTCTATGGATTTTAGATGTATTTAAGTTTCTGTAGCTTTTCAGGATATACTAGAGATTTAACATAGCTAAGAACTATATTTCCCCACTTTATGACTTATAACTGCAACTGTCATATAATATTATATGTTATTAATAATTTTTAGCCTAAATGATGGAAATGAGATATGTCTGTTAGAAGAAAACACACCATAAGAAAAGAGAGAAGTGAACAAATATGACTCCTACAAAATCTTAGTTTCTAACATAGCAATGGTCATTCAGATTTGTTTCCAGGCCCAAACCTAGATGGGCTTCTGTTTTAGTCTTATGTGCTACAAGAGAAATTCCACTAAAAAAATTCCAACAATATTAGGGCATAGCAGTATGCTTTGGATATCCTGCCTGGCAGTAGTGGTGTCTGGAAGAGGAGGTGCTCGTGGCACTCAACAGGCAGGCAGACCCTGTTGGGAATAGAAATAGCCAGTGCAAGTGGTTTGTGATTAAGTTCTTCCCAGTGATAGTGGTAGGAGAATGGCAAAGTGACATGAACAAACTCACCAGTACGTGACCTGAGTTTGAATGCTGTTTTATCCACTTAATAAATATATAACTTGGATAAGTTGTATTTTTGAGACTGAGATTTTAATTCTTGTTTATATATTATATATTATATATTCAGTTATGTAATGTATGCTTGATATGCTTTCTATCAAAATTAAATTGCTCAATAGATATAAAACACCTAACAGAGTGCCCTGCTGGTTGAATGAGTTCAGAATGTTGGTTCTCTTTCTCTCCTCCCCTTCTTCTCTGTATCAGCTGAGTAGCAAAGAGAAGAAAAATAAGGCAAGTGAAGAGGCATAAGGCAAATGATCAGTAGAAATAGAATATAAATGAAAAAAGGAACAAGAGATCATTAGCTACATGAAAAAAGTGGGAAGAGATAGGTGATCTCAAGATAGGGATGAGCTATTGAACGCATGCCTCATATAAATCATACTAGAGAAATGAATTAACAAAGGGAATAATTGATTACTGGTAAGGAAAAATAATTGAGACAGGAAAAATGCTAAATGTGGAAGGAGAATAAAAGAACTGTTAGGAGAAGTTACATTGTATTGAAAAACACTTGCTATTAGTTTGCTAAGAACATTTAGAACCACTGCATAGGATACTGTCAAGAGTTGTATTAAGTCATTTGGAAATGAATGACGTTTTTCTTCTCTCTTTTGCTTAAGTCCTCCCAGAAACTTGGAGTCCAACAAGTATAACACATCTACCAAAGTTAGAAACTGCATCAGAGAATCTGTGAAAGAAAAAGAAAAGAAACGAAAGGAAAACAAAAACACCCCAGAGGGTTGTCTGGGAAAAAAATAAATGGACACTTATGACACCATGTGTGCTACTGGTGATTGAAATCAATCCAATATTTTTAAGAACAGGTATATATACAGATATGGAAATTATGGGTTATGTGTTCCAAACATAATTTGTAGTGGTCTAATACATATTCTAGGACCCATATAGAAAAAACACCACCACATGCATAGTAAATAAAATTAATCCTGATGGTTCCCAGAGTCATATATTGATATGGCATATCAAAATAATGAATTTATCTAGATAGCAGATTAGCATCTAAATGGAATTATTAAATATTTTTTCAAATTACAGTTAGGTACTTCAGATAGTTTATTGCTCTTTGATCATAGCTTAGCCAAGAGTCTCAGAGCAGATATTTAAAACACAATTTTTGAAAGGTCACTGATAATTCATAGGTGTTTTACATAAATGTAAAAGTGTTTTTCCTCTTTTGACTCAACTCACTGTGATGTAAAATTTCTTTAAATCTTTTTTTGAACTTCAATTTTTTTATATTACTTATTTGAACTTTTAAAAAATACCAGTAGTGTAAAGTTAAAGGTAAGTAATGGGCCAGTATAAGTCAAGTTTTACCTTCTCTGTCATTAATAACTGTAGACTGAATACTTAATTAGATGTCATATTCAGTCATCCATATCTGTATGCAATGAATAAGCTAAAAAACTGGCCAAAAATGAATAGTGATGGAATTAGAGTATTTTCTATTCTCCTGCTTTTAAGCAAATCATTTAAGAACATGCAAATGTAAGGAGGTAATAGAGAGAAATTTAACAGATACATTTCATTTCTTTATAGCTGTCAGTAGTGGGGACGCATATTATTTTTCTCCTTAGAGCAATTTTTCGAACATGGAGCTTAATAGTGGTTTGTGGTAAAGCTCTCAGTCCAAAGACAATAACCTTCCCCCAAAAAGCTTAGAGAAAATTTTTAAAAATTGTACAGTATAGGAGATCATCTTTCAGTTTTACGCTTAGTAAAATGGCTGTTTTGTACACCTAGAAAAGATACTTTTCTTAAATTGAGGGAAAAAATGTCCACTATTATTTCAAGCTATCCAGTCATTTGCAAGGGAAGATTTATTTTATGTAGGTTATTTCACAGGAAATAGTGGCTGTGTTTGCTTCTGAAATTTATTTTGAATATAAAAAATAATGAATTTTGTCTATATCTTTGCTTCTTGAACAGTGCCAAAACTGGGTAATTTCCATTGGCGGTTAAGTTACTTCCGAGGTCAGAGGAGTTAAACCCTACACCGTTAATAGTGTGAATAAATAAAACAGCACAGCCTCGTTCTCAGGTTATAATGCTGTTTTGGTACTTCTGCCAACTTGACTGACACTGAAAAAAAGAGAACTTTTGTGAAGGAACACCTCCTGCTGAGCAGCAGTGTCTCCCCTAATGTTATTTTTCTGCCTTCTTTGTTGTGTTCACCTTAAGCATCTATTGCCAGGCACCCTGTGTTCACTCCCTGTTGGAAGGTGCTACTGTTGAAAAGAATGCCAAGTCAGAGATTTAAGAGGGTTTCCTGGTGCCTAAGGCTGAATCCCAATATTGCTGTAGATTTTCTGTTGCCACAGTCCCCAATGAGGATATTTACTACCAAAAGACCTAACACATTTACGTCCTTTAGAAAAATGTTTAAAGGACTTAAAACTGAAGTGGATGAGAAAACAAAACAAAACAAAACAGTATAGCAGTACAGTCAGTGCCAAACTTTGGTGGAGGGTAAAAGGAAAGCCAAAAATGTTGCCTTATGTATTGAGATCAAATACTTCTCTTCCTTACAGGGTGTCCTTGCTTTCTACCTTGCTGGAAAATTTAAGGCACTGAATACCCACCACCACATCTACTCTCCTACCAACATCCAAATCTACATACTTAGACTTCCCTCTTGTTATTATCAACTCTCTGTTAGTCTTTAAGGGTAAATTCTCCACTGAAGTATGAGATCCCATCCCTCTCTCTTACTCAAGGATCTTGCTTGAGCAATCTTTCTCTCTCCTATATCAGCAAAATTCTCTCTTTCTGGATCAAGCCCATGAACATTCAAACAGGCCAATATTTGTATCTTAAAAAATTGTTTTGATCCCAAGCCCATTGTGTTTACAATTCCATTTCACTGTTTGTTCTTATATAAAAATGCTCTAAAAGTAATCAGTACTCACTACTACCCGTTCTTTTCTTTCCAGACTCCCTTAAATTCACTCCAATAAACATTTCATTCCCATCACTCCACAGAAACTAACATGCATAACCAAAGACCTCCATGGTACTTAATTCAGTCATTCATGCTCAGTCATTATCTTACTTAGACTTTTAGTAAGTAATACTTTTTTTTCAATGGTGCACATTCCTGGTTTTCTACTACCAACTGATCCCTCCTTTACATTTTCCTTTAGTGATTCTTTCTCTTTTCCTGATCTCTAAACTTCTTCAGAATGGCCCAAGATACAATCCTTTGACCTTTTCACTTCTCAGACTACACTCATTTATCAACTGCTGTGATTTTAAATAATGTTCATATGCAGATGACCCCTAAAATTTATCTCCAGCTTGACCTCCTGAACACCAAATCTATATATTCAACTTCCTACTTTTCATCTCTATTGGATATCTAATAGACATCTCAAACTCAGCATGTCAAAAAAGAAACTCATAGCTCACATGGAACTCACTGGAGGGTCCTTTCAGCTCTACTTTCAAAATATATCTTAAATTGTACCACTTGTCACCACCTTCACTGCCATCTCCATGGGCTATCTCATTTATTTCTTGACGAAAGCACTGCCATTACCCTCCTTCTTTCTCCTCAGTTTCTGTGTTGTAGCCTATGCTCACCAGAGAAGTCAGAGTGATGCTATTAAATGTAAATGCAATTATGTCTCTCTCTTGTTCAGAACTCTCTGATGTCTCTTCATGTCATTCAGAGCAAAAATCAAAGCCCTTCTTATGCTCTCCACACCCTGTGATATCTGTCTCCCCATTACCTTTCTAGCCCTATCTATTCCAAGTGTGGCCCTGGACATTTCTGATCCTTCCATGCTGGTCTCCCAGCACCTTGAACATGCCAGGCATTCTCCCCCATCAGTGCCTTTGTCTTAATGTTTCCTCTGCCTTAAGTATCCTTCCTCCCAGTGCTTCTAAAGCTTGCTCCATCATTTCCAAGTTTTTGCTTAAATGTCATGTTTTTACAAGGATGTTCCAGATTACCCTACTTAGAATGCAGTTCTTCATCACTCTTGCCTGCTATTTTTCTTTTCTCTATAAAATTTACTACCATCTAACATACCATAATATCTGTCTTTCTCCACTAGAATGCCAGTTTACAAAGGCATAGACTTTTGCCTATTTATCCACTACTCTATCCCTAGTATCTAGAATAGTGTGTGGCATGTAGTAAGTTCAAAAAGTATATTTGTTGAATAAATATATTTTATTGTACTCAGTGGAAGCTACACAACATTTTTTGTTTGTTTGTTTGTTTGTTTTTTAAAGAAGGAAACTTCTTGGATTTCTTTCAGAAAAGAGATCTTTTTCGTAAGTGCACCACATAACTGAAAGGGCCAAAAACTTTTTAGGCTTTGGTAAATCATTTCCTGAACCATCTAATCTCTTTTCAGGCTGTTTTAAAAATTGTTGTGATATTCTTAGATTAGTTGAGTGGTAGAGCCAGAATTTTGCAATCATATTTCCAGGGTTTGATCTCAGCTCATGAACTCTCTAGATGTGGGATCTCAGACAAGTCCTTCAGTGCCTTGTATGTTCAATATTTTATTCTGTTAAGTGGGGATAGTAAATAATAAACTATTTACATTTTTAAAGAATGTATCTTTATAATTAAGCTTCCAAACAACAATATGATATAAAGTTCCTATCCAATCTGTCGTATATATATCACTAATAAGAAAAAAAAATCAAATTGTACACTTTAAATATAGGCCGTTTATTGTATGTCAGTTATATCTCAATAAGAGTTCTTGAAAAAAAGCTCCTGTCCAATACCTAGTATGTAAGATGAATTAAAGTATACATTTTATTATCATATTATTGTCTTTGCCATCTCTCGATGTGTTTCTTGCACTTCACTCTGGCTCACTGTTGCCCTGAGTCCTACTTGCTAAAAGTGCATGGTGGATGGAAGAGAGGGAGTCTGGAGGTGGGAGGAGCAGTGGCCATGAAGAAGGGTCCAGTAGTTGTGTTAGGCCATCAGAATAGATAAATAGATTAGTGGAGAGCACTATTCTAAAGTGTCAGTCATTCCCTAAGTTTAGAAATACTAATGGTAATCTGAAATTTAGGCAGTGGGAATTTGTCCTAAGTAGACAAAGATTATAGAGTTATTACCCTCTTGTGACTCTTTTGCTGTTTGATGCATGACTTCAGACCTTTCTAACCTCCATCGAGATGGAGTTGATTTTTAAAGATATTTGCGCTTGATTTTTAATGTTGATTCCAAATCAGTATGACAAACAGTGAAAATTAGAGAAGGCTATTTAGAAATGATAAAAAACTCGTATTATAACTTATACTTTAACAGTTATAGCATCATTACTTTGGTTGAATCTTGTTTATAGAATATGATGTTATTCTCTGGGTTTATTCATTCTCCAATGGTGAAAAATCTGGAAATTATTGCATTCTTATCTCAAAACAGAAATTCACAATTACATTATAAGGAATGTAATTAATTGTGACCACATTCATGAGCATATTGAAATAGAACATACATTTATTTTCAAAATGAAACCACTAAGAAACTATATTAAATAGCCCTCTTTGACATCAATTTAACTAGTTAGGACCCAGCCCTGAACTAACATCAAAGAATGTGATTAACTTTTGAATCCTGAAATAGTCTTGCGAGTCCTATTTGTAAAACTCTAATCCTGTCTTCAATTCCAAGGCACAATAAAGATCTCTTAACACTCTATTACTTAAAAATCTGATGAACATGTATAAGCTGCTCTTTGCTTTGTCATGTATTCTCTCCACTGTGTTGGAATCTCTGCTTCTGACACAAAAATTGTGAGCCCACATAAACAAAGAGGCTTAGTTTAATGTGTGTGTGTTTGTTTATATGTATGTGTGTGTGTGTGTGTGTATATATATAAAATTATAAATCCCAGATTGCTGGTGCATATGTGGTGTCTGCTAACCTAATGTGTGTGTGTATGTGTGTGTTTATATGTATGTGTGCATATATATATAAAATTATAAATCCCTGATTGCTGGTGTATATGTGGTGTCTGCTAACCTAATTCTTGCAGCAGAACACTTCTTGCTTTATCATTTTGTTGTCTGCTTCTGTATTCCTTGCTTTGTCATTTCTAAAGCATATAAAAGATCTTGAATATCTTCATATTTAAGTCATCAGGGCATGTTTAAATTGTGTTTATAATTAGGAATTTCTTTTCCCCTGCAAATGAGAAAGAGATTCTGGATGTTTCTAACCTTTCAAGGTCAAATGTGTTTATGTTGTTTCTTTAGGTAACTATCATTCCCCAAGCCTGTGGTGTTATTGAAAGAGATTACTTTTCCTTGCACAGCTGAGTCCAAATGCTTTTCACTTGAAAGTGAATTGCTTATTCATCTGAGTGTTTTATTATGCCAATGTCCTATAATTATTCTTTAATTAAATAATGACATACAGTAATATACTAGTGAAGATATTAAGGAGACTTAATATACAAATGAATTGTAGGATGATAATACCTAAAGCAGAATCGAGAGCAGGGAGTAAGTAAGGAAATAAGATGTTACAGAAGAGTAAAAGCTTATTTTTTTCAATTCTGTCTTTTTCTAAGATAAATGAATAAAAGGTAAGATCTGAGAAAGTTAATTAAAGGTCTTTTCAGTCCAAGGTTGCCAATTCTACCTGAGAAACCTCTTCAGAATATCAAAACAATACTGCTTTTAGATTTTTCTTCTGTTGTTTTTATTGAGTATCTGGGCTGTTAATGTTTGAAATTTTTTATTGTGTTTATATGGTGCGATTCACTGTAGTTAAAAGAGGGTTCTCTCTCACAGGGTATGCAACTTCTGTTTATTTCAGCCCTCTCCTGCTGATTGGCTTTTCAATATTAATTAATTAATTAAAAATAATAAACAGTTGTGGCACTAAGTATCCCTATCAGCTTTTCTTTGTTTCAGAAGCATGTGAAAATCCTTCTTCTAGATAGCCAGGTAGAAAGACAGCAGATCGCTTTTCAAACATGTTGTGTGCAATGACTACCAAGGACTTTTTATTAAAAGGAAAGACATTCAGAGTATATTCCATTTTTCTCCAGCAACACTAAAGCCATGGGCAGAGGTCCTGCTCTGTCATCCCTTAGGTTGGTATAGTGGCTTGCCTAAAACTCACAGACCTATGATCATCTCTCCACTAAGCTTAAATGACTTTGCCATTGCTGGCCTTGGGTCTAGGACTCTACTCCTCCATGAGATGTTGCCATGAACATCTTTGGAACCAAGCAAGTTCAGGATGTCTGAGCCTCTTAAGATGTCGAAGACTAAGAGTGGCTTTTTACTCTATTGCACTTTTTGGTATTTAAAAAAATAAGAATGTAACCCCGCCCATTTAGTTATAGATTTTTCAGCTGAAGGTTTTCAGAAATGTTGTTCTTCTGCTATGAAGTTGTCAAAGCCAGGATTTTCCTCTAGGTTTATCTGATTAAACCCCAGTCCTGGGAGGGAGGGAGGTTCAATAACGAGAAGCCCAACGTGAGTGCTTTTAGAATATGAAGAAAAGACACATTACTATATGTTCAACAGGGAGAGTGGTTAACAGTAATATGAACTGTAATTAACTGACCACATAATAGGCACCGTTTCTCTGCTATTTGCTTTAAGTATATTATTTCTACATTCAGGATATTTCTGTGAAGTAATTACTATTATCTCTACTGACAGTCAGTAAAACTCAGGCACACTAGGTTTAATTACTTGACCAAGAGCACACAGTAATTTTCAAAGTATGGCTCTGAATCTAAGTTTATCAAATCCTTTACACAAAATCTCACTGCCATTGTCTAATTATCACTAATTCTATTACTAAAGCTTCACTCTGGCCCTGAAAAATTTATCCAAGCTACTTAATCTTTCTGTGTCTCTGGTATATTTTCTGTAAAAGGGAAATAATAATCCTTCTCCACCTCAGTGAACCCAAGTGAAGATGACATCATTTATATAAACAGCTCTGTCAATTATAAAACACTATGGATACATATCTTAATAGTGTCACAATATTTTAAAAAACATAATTATTTTTTAAGTGACTGTGGTAGTGGAAGTAATGGAGGTCATGAATAAATTTAAATTACATTCAATTCAAATCAGGTGAAAACATGGCACAGAGTTTTTTTAGTGTAGATTTATTTCATTAAAATTAAACCTTGTATTTATAAACACACTTACAGAAAACAGTTTGACAGACATTACCCAAAAAAGGTAAAAATTAAAAGAAATACAGTAGTTAAGGGAATTGAAGATAATATAAAATCCCCTTATGAAAAATGAACAAAAATTATGCTCACTTTGTTAAAATAAACCATTTTCCACACATAAGAAATTTTTTCACAGTAATAAAATTCTAATTGTTCCACATGAGAATGGGTTAACCAGACCGAGTCCATCTCTCTCTCTTGTCCCTTCTTCACCCAAACTTCCAACATCTATGACAGATGTAACTACAACCATGAGTTCTGTGCCGTGCGCCTGTCACCCCACGCCCAGTCCCCCAGTGGCTTTTAACGGAAGGAAGTAGCATTGTTCGTGGGGATTGCAAGCCTTATAAACCTACATAGTAATCAGTGTCCTCACTTCAACATGTGAAGGTTTTCCAGTTGTCAAATAGGAGATGCCTTTCTGTAGATAGACATGTTCCAAAAGGACTTTACAGCTTTTCCTCCCCTCTACCCCATGACTCACTCTGTACACATCAGAGGTGAATCTGCATTTCAGGCATCTTTGGATATTATTTGGGATTTTTTTTTTGGCCTCTAATGATCTTAATAGTATATATATACATATATATGTATACATATATCTTAATAATAAATATCTTAATCCCTCTGTGTGTGTGTGTGTGTCTTCTCTTCCTGTCCTCCTTTCCCACCCTCCCTCTCAATAGATAGATACATAGAGAGCTAAGAGAGTGATTAGATAGATACACAGGGACACACTTCCCCCCCACCCCTGGCTATAATAACAGTATGTGCTTTGACTTCCAATCCTAGCTTTTCTGTTTCTTGAGCCTAATTAATCTGAAAGTAATTTTATTTTCAACCTCCTGTGGCACAGGACAGTCAAACACTGGCAATGAGAGAACAGTGGGTAAAGGGAGCATGAAGAATGGATACTCAGAGTCAAAGAAAGAGGTGAGGCTTTATGGGGCATTAGAGAGGTTATGAGGCAAAGCTCCTGCCTAGATTCCTAACCCCCTCCACTGCCACATTCACACTACCCCGCCGAATGAGAGTCAAAATATAGTGAACATGAACTAATAAGCCTATATTCCTACCAAGCTAAAAACTGAAAGTGTACCTTTCAGTAACCCATTGGATTGCCCTCTCTAGTGCATTGGCGTTGCTGTTTTATAATATTTCCACTCCTACAGGTGACTGTAGTCTCATATTTATTTGGTATGTCAGGCAGGTTTGTTGACACATTCTGCACATTTTACAAAGAACAAGCATATTCTAGGAAACAATATTCTAAGCCTTTTGCGTTTGTAACAGCTCATTGGTAGAAGCTTCACTGAAATGTTTATAAAGTATAACAAAGAGAGAACTTGATTGGAACTCAGATTTGTGAGTCAAGGAATGGGTCACACATCCTAGTGAGACACAGTTTAGCAGCCTATATTTAAAGAGAAAGGGATAGAAATTGAAGAGATGCACAGATTGTATCAAGTCTTAGGGGGATGGAATTTCTGCCTGTGCATTACAGAAAAATCTTGTGTAAAAAATGTAATTAAGTCAAAAACCTGTGGGTCATCTTAAATAAGTCATTCTCAATTACTCTTCAGAAAGAAATTCCTCATTTTTAAAATAGCTCAATTCAAAGTTTTTATATTTTTTAATGAAACTCTAATCCATGTATTTTTCAACTTAGAAAGAGAAATAAAATGAATTTTATAATTTAAAGTCTCTTTTTCCTATTTTAGCTTCTTTGGGTCTACATAAAATCCAAATAAGGTTTAATTATTTTACTTAAATATTTTTTAAGCAAATAAGAATATTGAGAATATTGGCAAAATCAAATGCTTGGAATAGCATACCTATTTTCTTAAATATCTTTTGAAGGTATTGTATTAAATTATGAGTAATTCATGATTATAAACCTACCATGATGATGCCAACTTTTAATGTCTTAATGTCTAAACATTTAATATTAAAATACAGATTTTTAACCCAAATAATTTGGTTTTAAAAATCAAAGTCTAAAAAAATTGTGTTTAAATGTCTCTACATTACAATGAGGACCCTAAAAGATCCACTGAACAGTGAGTGAGTCACAGAAAGCATCCTTTAAAACTTTGTACAATATTTAAACCTAAAAATAACTGGTGCTTGATTTCAAATCGTCTTGAGTCTTTAAAAAGTATATATGTTTTTTATGAACCTAAGGCAGACACAAACAAAGACATGCTTTGGGGTCTAGTAATTAAGTCAGATTATAGAGTTATGATTACTACCATTTAAGGTCGGCTCTATCCTAGAACTAGGTGGACATACCTGGACACATACAGTTTGTGTTTTGAATGCCTGAATGATATGTTATGGAGAACCATGGAAAATTTTAAAGCAAAAGAGTGATGTTAAGTATGTTAGGAAAATTACTCTGGCAGTGAAGAATTCTACAGGAGTCAGGGAAACTTGCTGGACTATTGAAATAATCCAGTGATGCAATGTGGTGGGGGAAAGATGGGAGGATTCAGGGGCCTTTCAATAACTGGAATCTATCGAATTTCCTGATAAATTAATTGAATGCAAACTTAGAGGGGGAGAAAGAAGCATATAGTGAGTCATAGGTCAGCTGAGTAGTGGTGAAATCCTTCTCCAAGATAGTACTAAAGGAAGAGGGGCAAGTTTTCAGAGAAGATGATAAATCTCTTTTGAGCATCATGTAATGGAGGAGCCCGTGGAATATCTTGTAGACCTGTCCTGTGAGGAGAGAGAAAGTTAAGTGTGGATGTAGAACTGAGGTCTGACTTGGTCATCATTTCCATGCAAGAGGTCGTTGAAATGATACCTGTAATACATTAATAACTGAGTTCATACAGGTAAAGCTTACAGCAATGACTGGCACTTGAAAAGAACTCAATAAATGTTACCTACTGTTATGATATCTCAGGAAGAGTGTGTTAAGTGAGAAGAAAAGTGGGATCGACCTTAGAAAAAGACTTGTTCTCTGAAGGTCATGTCATAAAATCAACACATAATGAATGAGGACTAAGGTATGAAAAGTCATTGCAGTGAAAAATGACTCCCATAAGACTAGAGTAGAGTTACTAATATAGCTAGCTATTGCTGTTACCTGGGACAGTTGCCATTGCGAAGTCCTTCTCTTCATTTATTCATTTTTTTCATTTAATTATTGATTTTTTCCATCACAACAGATAAAAGTAAACATTCAAAGCAAAAAAACTCACTCCCCAGTGTTTCAACAGTTTTCATTTTGGCCGTCTGATAGGCAATATGTATAGATGACATGGACTACCTCTTCTGCATATTTTTATTCCTCGGAGGTTCTATCGCAGTGTTTTGGACATAGTACACTTTAAATAAACATTGGATGAATGGATGAATAAATGTATCCTTTTTATGCTCATTGTTCAGTTTTAAAATGATTATTTTTCTTTTTTCTTACCATTGGCAATGTAAATCTGATTTGTTGACTAACAGCGAGAAATCAGTGTAGAGAGAGCATGAGTAGAGGAGAGAGAGAAAACATTTAGATATTGAAGCTGAAGGGGGTCAAGTTTTGGGGATCCAAAGAAACTCAGAGCTCTGAAGGTCATGAGTAGCATTCAGAAAGGAGTCAAGATCAGAAGCCCAGAGAGCCAGCTCTAAGTAGACACGCGTTTTCAGGCTCTTATATTTAGTACTGTAGCCAGACTTTCCTGGATCAAAGGTTCATTTATTTCTGCTAAGGAGTATGTTCCACTGATAGCCACCTGAGAAAAAAATTCCCCATAATAAAGTATCTGCGTGGTCATAAAGAGACTGCAGCTTTCCTACTAGGTATCTCTATGGTACCATGGAAACCAGGATTTGCTAGTATAATGGTGAAGAATCTTTTTTACAGATAGGATAATTCAGGGGAAAAAAATGACATACATGGGGCACAATTTTCCCATTTGAAATAATAACTGTATAGAGGTTACTCACATATTCTTCTACTGAATGATATCAGTGATAAGATGTCATTACTTCTTGATTGCTAAAATGTTACTCGTTGGGCATACATGAGACATGGTTATAAGGAAGCCATTTTCTACATAGTGAGTTAACTTTTAGTTTCACACTTACTTAGTTGCATGTCAGCCTTTGTACAGGAGGGCAGGGAATTTGCTCCCCCCACCCTGCATCCCGCATTTAGGATTTAACTGTGAACTAAATCAGTGCAAACATGGCACACCTACTACTAAGCACACATGGTAGGCATGCTCAATAAACATTTAAGTCAGTGAGTGGGGCCTTAAGTCAATGGATGGGGATGCCATAGTGGATGCAGTTCTTAATGCTGAACAGGCAGGACAGGATGTCTAGGCCGTGGAACAGCACACACATTGTTGGAGGGATTCTGTGATTGCTCTGGGTCACCCTGTGCTGTATTGGTGGCTTCTGATGCCAGGAGGCTCCAGACAGTCCCCAGATATTTTCTGGCTTGCTCACGACTAGGGATGAACAATTATAAAAAGGCTTTATTCTGCCTAGGGTGGTTACTGTGAAGGCACCCTTCCTATCCTCCAAATACTATGTTTTTTCCCCTTAGTTTCCTGCTTAGGATGAGCTAGAAGGCTTGTTCTGAATTTAGAACACAGACTATAAGCAAAGTTAAGAAGGCCACATGAGGGCTGTGGACCAGCAAGTGATGTTTGCCAGCATTCTAGGACCTTGCTATGCAAAGCAGAGTTCGCAGAGCAGCAGCAATCGTTACCAGCAATGCAGAATTGCGTGCCCACCAGAGTCTTACTGAATAAGAATCTACGTTTTAACAGATCCCTGGGTGATTCCGATGTACATTAAAGTTTGAGAAACAGTGTCTCAGAGCCTCTGGAAGATGTGGTTTATGTTCACATTAGCTGTTCCCTGGACCTAGAAATATGGAACCAAATTGAATTCACAAGACATGTCTCTATTTTACAAGATTAGAATAAGAGAAGTATCTCAGTAATCATGTGCTCTAACTTCTGAATTTAAATTGGAGTCCGTGGAAGCTCCAACACAAACTGTTACAACAAACTGAAAGACAGAAATTCTACTTTGTTTTTTAAATGAAATCTTTTACATTGAGAAGATATTGGACCAATCTGATTAGAGTAGAACTTGATTTGCCTTATTAATGTAAACCCCCAAAATTACAAGTGGGGTCAAAGAGAGATAGCAAGTGTTCAAGAGATTCTGAGGCAGGAGTTAGGGGAACTTTTACATCCCAGGTACTCTGAGATGTGGACTAATTGCATGCCCAGGGCCTTCCATTGCACTGCTGTCTAGGTTTTGTGTGTTTTCAGCCTAATTACTTGCCACAAGCTACTGCATATTCTGCATTTCAGCTAGGTTTCTGAAAAGAACACAAAACAGAAAAAAACAAAGTCCTCTTTCATGCCTCTGTGTCTTTGAAGTCACATAATTTAAATTATCAGAACATATGATATTTCCTCCCCCGATAAAGGCATCTGGTGGTATCATACATTTCTTGCAAAACCCTAAATGAGATGATGGACATGAAAGGACCTTGTAGATTCTGAAGACCTATTCCATGTTAAGATGCTAGATTTGAAGAACTTGTTATTGTAACTATTGTTGTGTTTGTTAGCAATTGTAATTATTAATAGTATGAAGCTACTGCTGTAACTACTATTGTATTAATAATAAACAGCAGAATTATAGAATAATAGAGTAAATACCTTGGAGTAAGCTTCACAGCTTACAGCTATAAAGAACTGAATAAACTATTTAATTATTCTGCATTTTATTTCTCTAGATCACTATAAAGACATTTGCAATGCCCTACAAACAAATTTTGTCTTAGTTTGGGTTTCTCCAGAAGTAAGAATTGATTCCAGTGCAAGGAGTTAATTAGGGGGGAAAATGTAAGGAACACCAGAAGGAAAGGGTGCAAATAAGGACTGCACTATTAAGCCAGCTATCACAGTGGGCAACCGGAGCTTAATCCTGCAGGGAATTGCTTGTCAATGTGATGATGGAAGCAGGCAGCCTCTAGAAGCTGGAAAGGGCAAGGCAAGAGTTTTCCTCTAGAGCTTCCAGAAGGAATGCACCCCCAACTGACACCTCAAGTTTAGTTCAGTGAAACCTCTTTTGGACTTCTGAACTCCAGAACTCTAAAATAATAAATTTGTGTTTCTTTTAGCCACTGTATTTGGTTTAATTTGTTACAGCAGCAAGAGGAACTGGTACAGATTTTGTGGAAAAACAAAAAAAAAAAACACAAAAACCTCATGGTTATACCACCTGAAGCACAGAAAGCTGAATTATTTATGTGTCATCTCCCAAGTATTTTCAGTTGAGGGCTACTGCTCTTAGTTTTCATTTTCTTCAAATGGGAAGAAAGAATTGCCTTTCCTGGTTGTTAAATTAAGGTCCCAAGCAAAAACTGACAGTTGAAAGTTAGCCAAGAAAGGACTGAGTGGACCCTGACAATCTGATCCAAGAAATAAATGAGATTATATAAATAAGCATCTTGCTTGGTGTCATAAAATGAGTGTGTGATAAACTTTGCTTTCCTTCGTGCTTCCTCTCCTATCAAATCCATTCTTATCCTTCAAATACAGCTCAAATATCACCTCTTTTCTGAAATCTTCCTATCTGTAGCAGGAACAATTGGTTTTGGTATATTATGGTGCATACTTCATTGAAAGACTACTACAATTTAGTTTCATTTTTTATTTATAAATTTATCATTTGCTGCTAAATTATGAGTCCCTGAAAGCAAAGACAATGTTTAATTCATTTGAAACTCCCATGTATAATATAGTGTGTGTAAAGTTTAAGCCCACAAGAAACATTTGTTGAGTGAATGGACTTTTATTTTCAAAACTCAGTTCTCAGATAGAGGTTCCATTTTATAGTTATTTCACACTTCCTGCAGAATCATCTAGGCCTTTATATCACATTTCTGAGGATTCTAGATCCTTGTCTTATTTTCACATCAGCAGCTTCACCAAGAAATCCTTCCCAATGCAGAGAGTGCTTCAGATGGCCATCATCACCCCCATTACGGAATGATTTTTTTTATTAGTCTCACTATAATTTCTGGCACTGAAAGGTTACCCTGGATAACAGAAACTAAATATTCTAGTTAGTGCTTGGGAAACATTTTTTTTTTTTACATCCTGAACATCTGTAGAAATTAAGGATCTTTCCATGGAATGTATATGTATTTATTAAATAGGAAATACTGAGCCACACTTAGCAGTAAAGCTAGCAGAATGCAGGAAGGGATATACTTTATTATCCTTTGTTTCCACAACATTTATAGCCTCTACAAAGCAGAAAACAGCTGTTACACTGGCAATCTGCAGTATATTTTGGGCAAATAGGGCAGCAGGATGACTAACGTGCACTGTAATGGCATTATAAGTGAGTCACTAGAGCTCAATTGTCAGTATAGTTGCCACATGCTTGGTTTATGATTAGGTTCATCAGTTCCTTAGCTGGTTTCACTCTGTGTCTTCTTCTGGTACACTTGAACATTTTATTCTCTTGTTTGGGGGATCTAGGCATAGACTTTACTTGGGGTTGTTCCTGGATTAAATTTCATATGTCACCTTTGCTGCAAGTTGCTCCTTTCCCTGGGTCCTGTTTGACCCCACAGACCAATTTGCAAACTGTACTACTGTACAAAATTCAGTCAGCGCTGGATTTCCCAAGAGATCGTGCATCTTAGCAACTAGGAGTCCCTCAAGGGAGCATGCTAGTTTTCTTTATTGCTTTTCTCACTCTTATTATTCATGGACATGAGAATACACAGGGAGGAGATGGTATTAATTCTTTTTGTGGAGTAGGCATCTTATAGGCAGCTTGTGGGCCTCTCAACTTGTAAATGACCAGAGGAGAGTAGTTTGGGAGAACTCCATGAACTCTGGCCTAACATTTGAAAGGCAATCAAGGCAATACATTCAAGTCCTGTTTCTAAATGGAAGCAAAGCTGAATTTTCTCCTTCTTTTAGCATAACTCTGATCATTTCCCTCTTCTACTCAAAAATCTTTAATGAATTCCTAATTGAATCAGACGGAATTTAAATTTTCTACCCATGGCAATCATGGTGGATGGGTTCTAGAGTGGCTCTATTTATCCCCCCTCTGACTGTTTATGGCCTTGTACTATCCGCTGCACTTGAACATGGGAAGAATCTGTAAGTTGCTCCTAATCAATAGGATTACATGGCATGAAACTGCGGTGGGTCCCTAAGAACTTTGAGCAGCAGCGAGGAGGTGAGGGTTGCTTCTAACCAACAGCTGGCAAAAGCAACTAATGCTCAGTCCTACAGCTGCAAGAAACTAAATTGTGCCAACAACTCTTTGAGCAGGAAAGCAAGCTCTTCCCCAGTTGAGCCTCTAGATGAGAATGCAGCTGACCAAGACCTTGATCGCAGAACAGAGAACTCAGTTAAACAGTGCCCAGATTCCTGAACCACAGAAATTCTGAGATAATTCATGTGTATTGCTTTAAGCACTAAAGTTGTGGTGATTTATTACACAGCTATAGAAAACAGATACAAAAATCAAAGGCTGCTGTAATTTAGTTACCGTTTTAGTGGCTTCTTACATTCCTTGTGTGTGTTGTAAATTCCTGTCACACAAGACTATTTTCTAAACAGTCAGGATTCTTATCTACAAAATGCAAATATTAAGTAACTGACTGGTGTATTGATACAGCTATCTTCCCTATTGCGAGGGATAATAATACTTGGAAAGTTGTGTGAATATTAAATTACATGACCCATGGAAGCACTTATTGCAATTTTTGGAATATTGTAGGCACTCAGTACATATTAATTTCATTTCTCTTTCACTTGCCTTTCCTTTCCAAACAATCATTTTGGTTGTCAGTCTCTATGCCTTCAATTTTGCTGTCCCTTCTTTCCAGAATGCCCTTCACACCCATCTCCATGCCTCACTTTAAACTTCAGCTCCAATTTCACTTCTTTATGAAACATTTCTCCACAAGAATCTTAACCTTACTGTTTCTGTGCCCCTTCAGTACTTAAAAATACAATAAGAGCTCTGATTAAGGTATAAAGTGACTTATGATTATGCTTCTGTAGAGAGAAGACGTCTGTGTAAAGAGTTGAGTGCCTGTCATAATTATATTTAGGTCTTTATGGAATATGGTTCTTCCTCCCTGGCCTCATCTGTTATCAGGCCCATCATTAGAGTCCAGCACAGGTCAGACACTGGGAACAGATCCTGAAGCTCTGAAACTTCTGTCATATGCTTACTCTGTGCCCTCCAGATGCACAACCTTCATTGTACAGGACCTGATTTTCTTTGCAACTATCGCACTTTTTTTCACATTGTCACAGTGTTACAATAAAACAGTGGATAAGGAGATCTGAGGTATTTATTACTTTATTTAAAAAAAAAAAAGAAATATGAGGATAGAAATAATACTAATAAGCACAGTTGTTAACTGGTGAGGGAGAGGGTGAAGGATATTTTGTGTCATTGTTATCCAATCACAATATTCTCTCCATAGCAGTTACAAATTCCATCACCCTCTTCATGATTATGTTTTATCTGTATTGCTTTCTTTCATGTGATTTACATGAGTTTTTCCATCCATAAAATAGGCAATCAAGCCTGGAAGAAAAATAAAACAGAAATAGCATTTGTGGAATCAAAAGTGTCCCATTGAATGAAAGTAGATATACCAGTTCCTTAACCCTGATAAAATCTTTTTGCACCCTGTGATCTTTGCCTTTAGAATTTGAGAGGGCTTTGGCATCGAAAATGATCAGATTCAGTATTTTCGTCTTCATCCCTCAAATGTATACAGCTGATCATTTTTCATGAGAGTCCTTTGTAATACAGCTGGCAGAGTAGTTATGTTAAGAGAAATTAGCTTTGGAGAGGAAAGAAATGCCTCTACATTTTTTTTTTTATTCGCTAACATTTTTAGGATCATATTTTATTTTCTTTAGATAATTTCCCTGTTGTTACAATCTGTTGCATGTTGGCTGAGTGCAGCTTTTTCCATAAATTTTGCACATGCATATGCACTAAATCGAGTGGCTGTCTAGCAGTGACAGGCGAGAAGATGTTCGGCTGAATGTTCAGTCGTTCCCAGGGGCTTTCCAGGCTGTTGCCATGATTCTGTAGCCCATAATCTGGCTGGTTATCTCTTTGTAAATGTACATATAACTCAATCACATTTTTTTTTTTATAAATGTTATACTGATGTTTGGCTGCTGAAGCTATGACTTGTCTGGTTATATTTGTATCATGAAATATAAACACAATGTGAAATATTAAATAAAAAAGGAAATAAAATAAGATTCAGTCCTGTCCAAACAAAGAAATATAAGATATAGTCTAGTTAAACTTCTAATTATTGCTATTCTCCTGATGTATAACTAGCCTGAAGTTATGGTTTGAAATCTACCAATAAGAGAAACATACAAGACCCTCTTAGCTATGTTAGAAAGGGGGCAATGCTCATTCAGTGGGAGGCATGGTTTTATTCTAAGTTAATCTTTAGGACATTTGGAACATTTATTTATAATTAAATCCTATTAGAGATGTTATCTTCCATGTAAAAAAACACATATAATATACTGTTATTTAACAGCCCCTTTTAACATAGAGAAAATGTCTTCTGAAGAATTAAGTACTGTCAAAGATGCCCTTTTGAGCTTCAACTGAAGTACCTTTTATTTCCGTATAGGATTCACCTTTTCCCCACACTTTGTCCTGCATCTGCCACTATTGTCTGTCAGGTAAAATTAACTAGAATTCGTCTATAATGCCATAAGTCTTGTATACATAATCCCATTCAGTACTAAAAAGAAATTTTGTCCACATCCCTGAGATTTAGTGTCAGAAAAACATTCATAGCACTGCTCTCTTATAAAACCTAAATATGTGACAGAAATCCACAATCCATAAGACCACATTGAGAAGAACACTTTTGGTAAATGGAAAACTGGAAACACTTGGCTGCCTTATCTTTTAAAAATCTTCTTCAGATTGTCTTTAAATATTTGAACATTTGAAGACAACGATTATGTTTATGTATCTCAAAGGAGTAAAAATAGAGTCAATAGAGATTAATTTTGCTGTATTACCAGATTTCCCATAGGGTGGCTATCATTAAGCATGACAAACGTCATCTTAGAAAAGATGTTATAGACAGAACTCAAGTACCAGATGAAACTTTAGACCAGAATACCTTAAGCTCCTTAAAAACATAACATTTTATCATTAGGCTATTTTAAGGACGAAGGCTCCAAGTTTCTAAAACTCTGATCTGTTCATTATATGGTTTCAGGATGGCCTTTCTTCCTCTGTGACGTTTTTCACTGAGAATATTCATCATTCTTTATAATTTATTAGTAATATGATAGATTAGAATGTCTGTAAAAAGATGCAGTGATGTCTGAAGGGATGAGAAAGTACTGTGCCTCATGATCCACCACTGATTAGAACATCTTCTTGAAAAAAAATTACTCACTATAAATAACCTAAGGAAATAAACATATAATGCAACATGGAGGAAGGGTGCTGTTTCATTTTAATCTTAAAATTACTCCTTTCCTCTGATGAATAGTGTCTTCCCTGCCTATAAGCCTTACTTTTGCCTTATGTTTTCTGAATATATACAAGAAGCTGATTTTAATGAGCTGTATATTATAAATAGAGAAGAAAATTATGATGATAGGTATATTAGTCAAGGTTCTCCAGAGAACAGAAACAATATATATGAGAAAGAGAGAGATTGATTTAAGGAATTCTCTCAGGTAATTGTGGACATCCAAAGTCTGCAGAGTGGGCTGGTGGTCTTGGAGACCCAGGAAAGTGCTGATGTTGCAATTCAAGTCCAAAGACCATCTGCTGGATCATTCTTTCTTGCCTGGTCAATCGTTGGTTATATTCAGGCCTTCAACTGATTGGATGAGGTCCACCCCCATTGTGGAGAGCAATCTGCTTTGGTCAAAGTCAACTGATTTAAATGTTAATCTCATCCAAAAACATTCTCAGGAACAGAATAATATTTGACCAAACATCTGGACACCATTACCCAGCCAAATTGACACCTAAAGTTAACCATCACAACAGGAATGTATCCACTGAGGTCTTCCACTGAGTTTCTTTGTCTAGAAGATGATCCTTCAGGATTTCTCTCTTTTCCTTTCTCTGGACTATGGTATTTGTAATGTTATGCATCATAGTATTATTATATAAACATATATGTGTGTATGTATACATATGTGCTATAATTCGGGGTTTTGTTTTATGAAAGTTTCCCTGTCTTGTCACTGTTTTCTTTGGTCATTTTTCACATTGTAATTATTGAATAAAACATATCCAAGTCTATCAGAAACAAACACGTTTTAACCTTATCTAGGTACTTTCAACTACCGTTGAAAACCTGTGCTATTCAAAGTGTGGTCTGTGGGTCAGTGACTGAGTAATACTGATTTAATCCTTCCATGCTGCCACTTACAGTGAAGATGTTAAGCCTGGGAATATAATTATTTCTGTATTTTGGCTACATGAAATCCCATTTTATACAAATAAGTATTTGTAAATAACAGTGATTATTTGCAGACCACATTATACCATTAGTATTTAATTAAACTGATTTGGAAGCTTATAAAGATTATAAAAAATTTTTTCAAATTTTAATGACTAAAATTATCTGACAATTATTGGTAGAAATTAATGAGTATCTCACATATAATGTGTCTATTATGTGGCAGAAAACAATTTTCAAATGTACATTTTAACATTATGAGGCAATGATTTTACTTTTTTAAATTTTAAATACTTCAGTACTTACTTCTGTGAAACATTATTCAAAAGTTAAAAATTGGACACCATATGTAAAATAAATTAAAATTGTTTATTTCTTGTCACATTTGGAATATTTATGCCAACACCTTCCTTTGAGTATCAGATAAATTTGTAAATTCTGGACCTCTCTTCCATGTCATTACAAATATATCTGAAGTGTTTGTTAGTTAATGATTAGTCTTAAATAATTACTCTGAAATAATTCAGTTCAGCAACGCACCTAGCCATACACAGTGGCTCATCTATACCCTTTCTCAGGTATAATGGGAGAAATTGTCTAATATTTATAATGTGTTTACATTATTTTGTAGACAATACGTTATGCTCCTATGGTGTTTTTCACATAATTATCACAACAATATGACAAAGTCTGCATATTGCTTCCTTATAAAGGCTAAAACTAAGGCTTAGAAAACTAGGTTCAACACTTCAAAGTAAGTATCAAAATTCATATTTTATAAAAGCTAAAACTTGGTGACCATTAGGGACTGGCATTCAGTGACACATCTGGATGATTCCACAGCTTGCAATTCTGCCAATACTCTAGATTCTTTTACCCAAAGAATATTGCAGATGACTGTGAAAAGGCCCAATGAAACAAAAAGAAGCCTCACTTTGAGTAATAGTCTTTGTCTTTTAAATCTTTACTAAAATGGAAAAAGTTGCGTAATTCCATATGTAAGAGCCATATCCAGAAAAGCATATTAGGTTGTTTAAAAACAGAAGAAAGATCACATTGTGAAAGTCAACTACATTCTGAAGTAAAAAGTCTCTTGACAATTTTGTTACATAAAGTAAGTTTTGGTTATATCATACTTTTTTACCTCGTTATACTTCCTAATTATATATTCCATCCATACTTCTACTGCAAGAATTACCTATATAATGCCTTACATTTTTATATTTTTTTCTCATAGAGGAAAATAATGGTATTTTACTATTTGAGTGGCTTAGAATTCAAATGTTATTATTGTAGCTCTATAAAATAAAGGAAACGTTCAAGAAGAAGAGAAAAGTAAGAAATTCTGGTAATAATAGTTTACTTCCTTGAGGCTATGCAGTCTCAAGAAATCCTATTTGGAAAAAACATAAATAATAGCCCTGCTGAGGGTTGTCTCATGAATGTTAACTCCCCTGAACCTTTAGATGAAGATTTTATCCACCTGAGTAGCCAGAGAATGATGCGAGACTGACATCTATGAAAGAGAGATTGTGTCACCCATTTGATGTGCTGTACTGGCCGTGTATTGTGCTGAAATCAGGTGGGTAAGGGGGATGCGGGCTAGTGCATACCAGACGTGTGAACCAGCTTTGCGCTTCCATTCATCACGTCTTCATGTCTTCACCCTTGATAGTAATCGCTAACAAAAAAGACTTAAATTAAGAGGGTTAATGGGGCAAGCTCACTCACAACCAAATCAATCGGTCAAAGTTGTGTGGCTAATGAAGAAATCCAGACTTTGATTCCTGTGGGTCTGATCCTTGGTTATCTTGACATCGTCAAATTGTGTTGACACAGTTGCCCATTTACTTTTATCACTAAAAATAGAACGACAATTACATCAGTGAATCTACTGATTTCCAGAGATACTCTTCCATGCCTCAATTATGTCAGAACAACATTAATATATTAATATTAATTAAGGAATGTTATATATTACATGTTATATGTAATAATATATTATTTCTCATATATATGAAGATATATATATATATATATATGTATCTTCATTATATACTGAAGACAGAAAGTTTTGCTTCTGTCTGCTTCTCCACCTATGTAAAAATAATGAACAAGTGTGCTTTTCTATTTTCTGAGAGGACTTTTCATCAACTGTCCTTAGCGTATGTATCTATCTACCTACAAGTGAAGCTGACGGAAACAGCAGTATGCTTTTATTCACACCATCATATAGAGATGACTCATTTATGAACCAGGCCAGAGTTTTATCCTTGTCCCTTCATTGCTTGAAAATACCTCCTCCCTACCACCTCCCTACCTCCATGAAGCTGTTAAATATATGCTAAAAGAGATGTTATATGCAACAGTGATGGACAACTTGGCTAATGTGGACCAAGAATGTAATTTACTCTTGGCTTCTGGACTTGCACAGATTCTACACTAAATGTTTAATTTCTAGCATATCGTATATTGGTGCCACTCCTTCTCAACAATGTGAGTTGAAAGATCTGACAATACCAGTTTACTGTGGACAGTTTCCAGTTACAGTCAGTTGGTGTCTCAGTCGGGCACTTAGTTCTACTAGGCTCCAGGTGCACACCAGGAACTGCTTTTCAAGCATATGTAATGAAACACAATTTCACCAGAACTCTTTAAGAGTCTGTTTTATGAATCTGTTGGGATTTGCCAGAGAGACTTTTTTTTTTAGTTGAAAGTTGGTTGATTTACAATATTGTGTTATTTTCAGAAGTACAGAAAGAATCAGTTACACATATATCCACTCTTTTTTAGATTCTTTTCCCCTATAGGCCATTACAAACTGTCAAGTAGCATTCCTTGTGCTATACAGTAGGTTTGTATTATCTATTCTATATATAATAGTGTATATATGTCAATCCCAATCTCACAGTTTCCCCCACCTTTACTCCCTGGTAACCTTAGTTTGTTTTCTACATCTGTAACTCTATTTCTGTTTTGTAGACAGGTTAATTTGTAGCCTTTTTTTTAGATTCCACATATAAGGGATATCATATGGTATTTGTCTTTTTCTGTCTGACTTACTTCACTCAGCATGACAATCTCTAGGTCCATCCATGTTGTTGCAAATGATGTTGTTTTGTTCCTTTTTAGGCTGAATAATATTACGTTGTATATATGTACCACATCTTCTTTATCCATTTGTCTGTGGATGGACCTTTAGGTTGCTTTCGTGTCCTGGCTATTGTAAATAGAGCTGCAATGAACATTGGGGTTCATGTATCTTTTTGAATTATGGTTTTCTCTGGATATATGCCCAGGAATGGGATTGCTAGATCATATGGTAACTCTTTTTTTTTTAGTTTTTTAAGGAACCTCCATGCTGCTCTTTATAGTGGCTGTACAATTTACATTCTCACCAACAGTGCAAAAGGATTCCCTTTTCTCCTTACCCTCTCCAGCATTTATTTTTTGATGATGGCCATTCTGACTAGGGTGAAGTAAGGTTATTCTGACTAGTGTGAAGTAATACCTCAGTATAGTTTTGATTTGCATTTCTCTGATAATTAATGATGTTGAACATCTTTTCATGTGCTTTTTGACCATCTACATATCTTCTTTGGAGAAATGTCTGTTTAGGCTTCCGCCCATTTTTTAATTTTTTTCTTTATTTATTTTTTATATTGAGCTGCATGAGCTGTTTATAGATTTTGAAGATTAATCCCTTGTCAGTTGCTTCATTTGCAAATATTTTCTCCCATTCTGAAGGTTGTCTTTTCATTTTGCTTATGGTTTCCTTTACTGTGCAAAAGCTTTTAAGCTTAATTAGGTCCCATTTGTTTATTTTTGTTTTTATTTTCATTACTCTAGGAGGTGGATAGAGAAAGATCTTGCGCAATCTATGTCAAAGAGTATTCTGCCTATGTTTTCCTCTAAGGGTTTTATAGTTTCAAGTCTTACATTTAGGTCTTTAATCCATTTTGAGTTTATTTTTGTGTTAGGGAGTGTTCTGTTTTCATTCGTTTACACGTAGCTGTCCAGTTTTCCCAGCACTGCATCTTTTTTCTACAATAAGAACCTCTAGGTCAGTTGCATCTACTTGGTTTTGTGGCCTGAATGGTAGGACAGTTTGCACTGCAGCCTGATGCTGAGTCCTCTCTTGCTCTGGGTCTCACCTAAATCTGGAAACCTTCCAAGTCATACAGTAGAAGAGTCAGAGCACTAGACCCAAGTGTGGTGTATGCTACCTCTAAAATCGCAAGGGGTTCACCCAGAGCTGTGCTGTTTTCATGGTAGGAAATATAGGGTATAATAACATGTCCCTTTCATGGAGATGACATCCCTAGATCATTGAACCCTTAAAACTTCACTGATATGGCAGGCTTTGAACATTTGTAGAGTCTATCTCCAAACGTCTGGCATGCAATATGTCTTTCTAGGGCATCCAGAGTACTTGCTTCTCACTGCTCCCTAGGTCCAATTAACATGATATCCTTGTAGAGTGGACAAGTGTGATATTCTACAGACTGTCAGGACAATTGAGGTCCTTGCAGATCATGTGTCAGAGAGAGCAGGAAAGTTATGTCCTTGGGACGTGGCAGTGAACTGTAACCTCCCTGTAAAAACAAACTCCTTTACTCCATTTTACTTATCAAGGTAGGAAAGAATGCATTTAGCATAGTAGCTACACACAGAGTTCCTGAGCTATATTGATCTGCTCCAGTAAAGATATCACATCTTTCATAGTAACTGTTATTGGGGCTAACACTTATTAAACTTTTGTTCTACATTTATCTTCTATGATCTACCTGTTTTTTGCCGCACAGGGAAACATGGCAGACTTTGGGAACCTTAACCCTTGCATACTTCAATTATTTGAGGTGATGCTAATCTGTGAAATTTACCCAAGGTGGAATATTGATTGTTATTTACTATGTTAAATGGAGACAGCATTTTACACAGCCCTTCCTACATTAGTGATTCTTATTCCAAAAGTCAGAGAAGACTTTTTGAGGAAATGGGCACATACTGAATCCATGAACTTACTGGGCCTCATATGAAGTAAACATGGACCAGGATTTCATTTACAATGGTTTTCATAAACCCCAGTCTTACTGGGGTACTTGGTGGTCTCTCAGTCTGGACATCTTCCTTATTATAGTGTATACTTACTCTGGTAAAGGGCTGCAGGTTTCATTGGGGGAAATATTGGGGAAGTATTCTCATATAAAGTTGTGATGGCATTACAAGGTCCTACCTCCCTCAAGGAGACCTGGCTTCCCCTAAACTGATGAGTTCTGTCTATGTCAGCCAGCTCAGATCAGGAAACAGGGTGAGGGCTCAAACTTTTCCATTACAGTATGTGAAAGAAAGTCCCTCCCTCAACACCCCCCCCCCCCAAATAATTTGAAACAAATAAACATAAAAGCTGAATTTCTTGTTTACTAAACAAGAGATAGCTGGTCTTGGAAAGTACTATGTCTCCAAACAGTGATTCTATATAAGATGTTGAGAAGCATAGAATTCAGGGATCAGCTAACATTCAGCCAAGGAAGCATTTAGGGAGTGGTTATTTTTCAGCCAAGAAAGCCCAACTACTGAGCACCCTTTGTTGATTGTCTGGCTTTAAGAATTGTGGGCTGCTACTGATTGGCTGACTTCAGAGGCGCAAGTACTGAGGCATAAGTCACTGATCAATTGGGATGGGTTTTAACTGGCTATAGCAATAACTTGTTCATAGATAGGGCTATAGCTAAAGAAGAATCAATATCTTTCTTTTATGAAGTTTCAGAAGGGAACTGTTTTCATAAGCAGCTGACAGCAATGTTTTGCTTCCCACACCTTGATTTTTTTTTTCTGGTTATGTAAGCTAAAGTATGCTCAAGTTGCTGTCTGTTTTTCTTGCCCTAAGAACACTATGGCCTATTAGCCATTGTCAATACATAGTCATTACATCCTGGTTACCTGGTGCATGGTATGGTAATTACATCCACTTTGGTTCTGCTATTCTACAATCTTGCCATCCTTATTGACACTAGTATATTCAATTCCATAGTAGCACTTGTTACCATCAAACTTGACCTTTAGATGATTTCACTGAGATTTTCAGGGATGCTAGTGACTTCCCTCACCAAGGAATTCCTCAAGGCCTTAATAAAGGGAGTTTCCTTTGGGCCCTCACAAGGATTGGAGTCCAGTGGTAGTTCTTCATACTGTGTAAATTTCTTTGGCCGTGTTTTATCCTTGAGTCTTTTGACCCCTTTTAAATACTTTGCAGAGGCGGTCCAGAATCTTCACGTTATTTACTAGGGCCATTGTTATTTCCATGTTTTAACAAGTCCATATCAGAAGTGTATCATGACAGGTTCCAAGTGTCTGTGCTAGGATGCTAAATCTTGAATCATAGGGAAGTGTTCCCATGTCAGTAAATTCTCCCCTATCCAGCTTTGTAGTCCACCCCTCATCCTGGTCCAACATAGTCAACTCCACTTTCCCATGTGTTCTGCTAGCTCCTGCTGATATATTTCAGTCAGGTCCTGTGGTTCTTTTGGTAAGTAAAGCAGAGACCAAATTTTCACTCTTAAATGCTAAGTAGTGGCTGCAGTTATTGGACTAGAGGTAAAGAGAAAAGGTAGGGGAAGCTCTTGGGGAAGGTGGGCATCATGTTGTAAGGCAGCTACCTTAGGTAAAGTCCTTCTTTTAAAAGGTTAGATAACTCTAGCAAGGGGGAAAAAGATGCTTCTTTTTACCTACAGCGTTCTAGTTAATATGGGGTTCAAGAATATGAGGCACATCCACACGAATACCTCTACCTAAAGTCTTAGGGGCCATTTCTTCTTTGTGAAGTCCTTGAATTGAGGTAAGAAACTATTTGACCTTAGTGGAGGTAGAGAACTAGAGATATTTAAGAGTATGATAGGATAAGTTAGAGGTGTGTAAGAGATTAAATGTGTGAGAAGAGAGTATTATTGATGGTAGAAATTTTTGGAGAGTATTAAAAAATAAGTGCTTAAATCATAAAGTAAAAGGTGTATTTTCACAACACTGATAAACAGACCTTCTTTCAAGGAAGAAGAAAAGAGAACAACAACAACAAAACAAAGATACCTTTGTCAGTGGTGAGGGCTAAAGAACAAGGAAGATCAGAGTTTGACCCAGAAAATCTGAATTGTCTCAGCCAGGATGGCTGTTAAATATGGAGGGAAAATACAGGATGATGGGCTCAAGGAGTATGCAAAATTTTGGAACAAATGATTTAAGTTATATGATAGAGAGACATTAAATTATAGAGTCATAAATCTGAGGGTTAGAAGAATATCATAAATAATTTATGGATTCATTTATTCAAGGTATATTTACATACTAAGCACTGTAATACACTCTTGGCTTATAATGGATAATCAGGCTAATGAATCTACTATTACAGGAAATATTTAAGGTACATAAACCTTCAGGTGCCATTTGTGCATTCAATCAACAAGTATTTAGTGAGTGTCTTTTATGTGACAGTTAACATGATACTTTTACTGACTGTCTACTATTTGACAGACTTTGCAATGTTGGGGGGATAGTAGGGAGCATAAGAATCACATTCAATTTTTGAGAATTCCTACTCTATGAGAGACATGTGAATGTAAACAAAGTAAAATACCATATGACAGTTGATACTACACAGGTTTGGAAATTATGTTTTGGGAACTGAGAATAAGAATTAACTAAGTCTGTTTTGGTAAAAAGGAAACTTTTTTTTACCAAAAAACGAAAAGGAAAAAAGAAATTCTGGGTAGAAAGACAGCATGTGCTAAGGTAAAGGACACAAAAGACATGAACAGTCCAAAAAATGATGAGGTATTTGGTGTGGTCGAAGCATAAGTCTCATGGGGAATGAGGAGGGAGGAGTGGAATAAGATCAAGAACCCTACGAAGGGTTGATTGTGAATAAATTGTGAGACTATATTTTAGTCTGCAATTCTTAAGGAGCTGGCCTTGGTTCTGAAACAGGGGGCTAACAATCCACATGGTGTGCTACACGCTTTGAGACTTGGCAGCAGTGGATAGGGAATAGGAGGGACAAGCAGGTCTAATGGTAGGAATACCAGCAGAAGTGCATGGAAGATAATCCAAAACACAAAGAATGAGTGCCAAACTAAGGTAGAATAAACTGAAGAGAGAAGCTGGATTTATGAGTCATTGTTGGGGCAAGTATAACTAGATTTTAAAACCTAAATCCTTCCACATATCAAACTGAAATACTGATTTGAAAATAAGAGGAAGGAGAAAAAGGTGGAGGAGGCAGAGGAGGAGGAAAAAAGAATTTTGTTGTATTATGGTCTGTAACCTAGATCAGTGTGTTTATGAAATTGAAGAAAGAAACGGAAGACTATTATTCATTCAAAAGAGACAAGCCATATGAGTATATTGGCTGTTCAATTATTGATTGATTTTATTATTTCCACGGGTTTTGAAAGTTATTTATTAAAATTTGATATGTGTTCTTAACTAAAGCTCACAATAAAGTAGGAATCCAATGTGTGTGCATGCGTGTGCACCCGCCCCCCGCCCCCCCCCCCCACCAAGCATCATGCTTAATGGTGGGGAAGAGGTGAAGGAATAAACAGAAGCATTCTCACCAAAGTTAAGAATAAGACAGAATCACCTTTGTTACAACTATTATTTACCATTGCTCAAGTGAATCCAAATGACACAATTAGGTAGAAGAAAGAAATAAGAAGCATACAATTGAAAATAAGAGAAAATATGGCTTGTACATGACATGTTTGTTGACCTGGAAAAACCCAGAGAGTTAATTAGAGCATTATTGTAAGTTCTGAGAAATTAAAATATGTTGATACTCTAAGATTATTATTAAAAACACGATCCTTTATCCTTACAAACTAAAGAAATAGTTTGAAAATATAATGAAAGGAAAAGCTTTATGATAGCATTATATAATTAAAATACCTAGGGATAAAATTAAAATAAATGTGCCAGATCTATATGAAAAAACTATTTAAACATTTAAAACACAAAGTGTCATATGTTTCAAACATACAAAAATAAGCAATATAATAGGTGAATCTCTGTACACTCATAACCCAATCACATCAATATTGTTTCGTCTATACAGCAGCATCCATAACATTTTGAACAATTCCAGATAGGAAATTATTTCATCCACAATTATTTTTGTATTTCTTAAAATCATCAAATATTCAATTGTCCTTTAATTATTCACAATATTTCAATATCATCAAATATCCAGTTGTTCTTCATAATATCCAATTTATATATGTAAAAGCATATATTTATATTTTTAAAATATAAATTATACATATTTAAAGCATATATATATAACAAATACAGTACATATTTGTTATCTATAAATACATTACAAGTGTATTTTTTAAAGAAACTAGAAACTGGGTCCTTTGTGCTGTGTAGTTTCATACAATATAGTTTAGCTTATTTCTCTGACGTCTCTATTTCCTGTAAATTGGATCTACAGCCTTGATCTGATTTTGAGTTCAATTTTTTGGCAAGAATACTTTGTATGTAATATAATGTTCTTCCATCTGGTTGTCTCTATTTTTGTAATGTTAACAGCTGTTCATGCTCAATGACTAGATTCATTCATTTAATAGGAATTGTAAAATGGTGGTGTTCTAAGTCTAACATTAATCCTTACCTTACCAGCTGAGGTATTTCTATAAAGAGCAACTTTCCTCTTCTCCAATGGCAGAATGTGTATAGGAAAGCAGGATAGGGTTAACTTTTCCCCTTAGTGAGCAGTTTGCAAAATAGTGTATTTTTTCCCTGGCATCTTCCAATGGGAATCAATTAGAACTTTCACAGTAATATGTTACTAACTCATGGATTTAATAATATATGATGTGTTACACCTATTGTGGTTATTATTGCTATTATCAGTGAGAGCCTCTTCACCAGGAAAAATAGAATTAGAATATCATATAATTATTCGTTTTATACTACATTACAGACAAGAGCCTCAAATAATGATACCATTAATGACCTTGCCATCAACAATATGATTACTATAAACAGTTTTTTTTAAAGTTCTTTCTGTCTCTATGCTAAAATCCACTGAGGATATGCAGTCAAATTACCATGTTCTCTTAAAGCATTTGTAGTAGATCCTCTGTACTGCCACCAACTAGATACAGAGTGCATTTGTTTTATTTTAACTTTTGGAGATTTCTTTCTTTTTAAAACATAATTTTGTTTCATGATTATATAAATATTTATAATTGCCAAAAATCAAATCTTTAAAATAATGCATATTCCAAGAAATTTAATTTCAATATGTGCCTCCTCTATTGAGTTACTGCTCTTATGAAAATCAGTCTTTAAAACTTTGTGGCTTATCCTTTCCTTTTCAATATAAATAAATAAATGGATATATAAATATCCCTGTTTGTCAAATAAATGACAGTATATATAATACTTTCCTCAATATTTCTTTTTTCAATTTAGTAATATATCTTAGATCTTATAACATAATTATAGAGATATTTCTTATTCTCTATTATAAATGCATAATATACCAGTGTGTGGATGTATCACTGTTTATTCATTTAATATCTTAGAAATGCAGTTTTTAAGCAGGCAACTTAAAATACACACACTTATACATGGTAGTGTAGTATTTTCCTTTCCTGTCCTTATTCAACTCTAAGATGATAAAAGAACAGATTCTTCTCAAAATTAGAATTATTTTTTGAGATTATTATCCCAGTTTGTCAAAGAACAGGGCCTTCTTAAAATTATAAAATACTCAATGATAAAATAGTTCATAACCATATTGCTATATATTTTTTCTTTCATTTATCCCATTATTGAAAATAAAAATCATTCTTTAGAGGAGCAAAAATTTTATTGGAGATTTCTTTTGTGAAGTCCTCAATATCACAAGTAATAACAGTAACTATTTAATATCCATTGATCTTCTAGGTGTTATTCATACAATAACTCAAGCCCAGCAACTCTTCAGGGTATTATATCTTTATTTTATAGATGAAGAAACTGAGGTTCAAGCCATGAAGGTGAAAATGCAAATGTGATTTGTAAATTGATTAAAAAGAGAATGGATATTTGATTTTTTTTCTTGTTCTAATCAGAGATTTTCCTTATCCTTTGGTATAATAGGTGCTATATTAGGAGCAGAAAGTAAATAATATCAGACAGATTTATCATGTGGAAAAATAGATAAGCATTTGAGGCTTGATGTCAGAAGTAATTCTCTCCAGAAACTGAAAATAGTGTATGAAGTTTATCCACATAGCCTTCACAGAGCCATTGTGGAATCGTCCAGAGAGATTTTATACTGTCACGAGTCTCACCCTTCAGAAAAGGGTAAGAGTCTAAAAAATTAAATGGCTTTGGAAATGGATAATAAGAATGAGATAATCTTTGAATTTAAGTGATGGAAGAATGTCAGAAGCACTGTCAGCATTCAGACTTTCAAAGCTGTTCAGCCTCTTCCACAAGCATCTGGAGTGGCAAGAAGCCACAGGTCTTGCTGGCTGTGTGCACTGAAAGACACTTTATTAATGTGCTTGAATGGAGCAAAGACCTCACTTATTTGCCCTTAATGTAGAGCATTTAGCATGATACCTGGCATATACAGGAGCCAATAAGGGGTTCAGCAAATATGAACCCCAGATGAATATCAGTAGAAGGAACAAATAATTACAAAATCATTTAGTGAATATTTTCTCTAATAATCATTTTTACAAAAAACAGAACAATAAATTCCTCTATACTCTAAAAATCGTATTACAAATAAAACTTTTTTTGTGTTATAAAATGCCCTTAGGTGTATCAAAAGACCTGACATCCATGTGCTTTGTGATGTTATGGCAGCCTAAGTATATTATTTCGTTAATATGAACACAGATTTTTCTAAATAAAAATATTTATGAAAAATAATTTTTTAGAGGCACATAATAGGACAGAGAGACCTATTTCTGAAATAAAGATTCTGGAATATAATGTATAAACACTTAATACCTAGTTAAAGGTAGTTACTATATGTAGTAATTATATATCCTTTTTTGTTACTATTTGAGGGGCTCAGGAACTACAATAAATATAGAAGTAACATGCTTTGTATGACGAGTTTCAGTAGATTTGAATTAATTTTTTTTTTACTATTTAATATGTATCACATTTTGTCAAAGGCAGATTTGCTGCTGAGAAATTTACGTGTGTAATCTTTAAATCTAGGTAATCATGATGGAGTGGCTAGCAGGGTTAAGCTCAATGTTAATTCATCTGCCCTTAATCTAAATGATACTAATGCATCCTTGCAATGTGTAACCTAATGAAGAGATTCTTGGAGATTCTCAGAGTGGAGAGGAGCTGGGATTAAATCCAGATGGATTCTGGTACCTGAAAATAAATGAAGTCAGAAATACTAGAAGGTCAAATGTTTTTGAGTGTCTGATAAGCCATTGGAGTTTTTTTTTTTTTTTTTTTTCCATTTCTTTCTTTTAATAGTTGCATAGTGAAAATAGTATTAATAATAAAAGTAGTAAAAAATTCAGGTAAATAAATATAAATATATATGGCAAACAAATGCCATATGACAGACTATGGTCTAAGTGTTTTATTTTTATTATTTTTTTTTTCTTTTTTTTTTTTTTTTTATTATTATTTTATTTTATTTTTTTGGGGGGTACACCAGGTTCAATCAACGGTTTTTATACACATATCCCCATATTCCCTCCCTTCCTTGACGCCCCCCCCTCGATTCCCCCCCACCCTCCCTGCCCCAGTCCTCTAAGGCATCTTCCATCCTCGAGTTGGACTCCCTTTGTTATACAACAACTTCCCACTGACTATTTTACAGTTGGTAGTATATATATGTCTGTACTACTCTCCCGCTTCTTCTCAGTTTCCCCTTCACCCCCCACCCCCTCCCATACCTCGAGTTCTCCAGTCCATTCTCTGTATCTGCTTCCCTGTTCTTGTCACTGAGTTCATCAGTACCATTTTTAGATTCCGTATATGTGAGTTAGCATACAATATTTGTCTTTCTCTTTCTGACTTACTTCACTCTGTATGACAGATTGTAGTTCTATCCACCTCATTACATATAGCTCCATCTCATCCCTTTTTATAGCTGAGTAATATTCCATTGTATATATATGCCACATCTTCTGTATCCATTCATTTGTTGATGGGCATTTAGGTTGCTTCCATGTCCTGGCTATTGTAAAGAGTGCTGCAATAAACATTATGGTACAAGTTTCTTTTGGGATTATGGTTTTCTTTGGGTATATGCCCAGGAGTGGGATTACTGGATCATATGGTAGTTCTATTTGTAGTTTTTTAAGGAACCTCCAAATTGTTTTCCATAGTGGCTGTACCAACTTACAGTCCCACCAACAGTGCAGGAGAGTTCCCTTTTCTCCACACCCTCTCCAACATTTGTTGTTTCCAGACTTTGTGATGATGGCCATTCTGAGTGGTGTGAGGTGATACCTCATTGTGGCTTTGACTTGCATTTCTCTGATGATGAGTGATGTTGAGCATCTTTTCATGTGTTTGTTGGCCATCTGTATGTCTTCTTTGGAGAAATGTCTATTTAGGTCTTCTGCCCATTTGTGGATTGGGTTATTTGCTTTTTTGGTATGAAGCTGCATGAGCTGCTTGTATATTTTGGAGGTTAATCCTTTGTCCGTTGTTTCATAGGCAATTATTTTTTCCCATTCTGAGGGTTGCCTTTTAGTCTTGTTTATGGTTTCTTTTGCTGTGCAAAAGCTTTTAAGTTTCATGAGGTCCCATTCATTTATTCTTGATTTTATTTCCATGATTCTAGGAGGTGGGTCAAAAAGGATGTTGCTTTGATGTATGTCAAAGAGTGTTCTGCCTATGTTTTCCTCTAGGAGTTTTATAGTGTCTGGCCTTACATGTAGGTCTTTAATCCATTTGGAGTTTATTTTTGTGTATGGTGTTAGGAAGTGTTCTAATTTCATTCTTTTACATGTTGCTGTCCAATTTTCCCAGCACCACTTATTGAAGAGGCTGTCTTTTTTCCATTGTATACTCGTGCCTCCTTTGTCAAAGAGAAGCTGCCCATATGTGTTTGGGCTTACTTCTGAGTTCTCTATTCTGTTCCATTGATCTTCCTTTCTATTTTTGTGCCAGTACCATACTGTCTTGATCACTATGGCCTTGTAGTATAGTTTGAAGTCAGGAAGCCTGATTCCTCCAACTCCATTTTTCCTTCTCAAGATTGCTTTGGCTATTCGGGGTCTTTTGCGTTTCCATACAAATCGTAAGATTTCTTGCTCTAGTTCTGTGAAAAATGCCATTGGTAATCTGATCGGGATTGCATTAAATCTGTAAATTGCTTTGGGTAGTACAGTCATTTTCACGATGTTGATTCTTCCAATCCAGGAACATGGTATATCCCTCCATCTGTTTATGTCATCTTTGATTTCTTTCATCAATGTCTTAAAGTTTTCTGCATACAGATCTTTTGCCTCCTTAGGCAGGTTTATTCCTAGGTATTTGATTCTTTTGGTTGCAATGGTGAATGGGAGAGTTTCCTTAATTTCTCTTTCTGCTCTTCCGTTGTTAGTGTATAGGAATGCAAGAGATTTCTGTGCATTAATTTTGTATCCTGCTACTTTACTAAACTCATCAATGAGTGCTAGCAGTTTTCTGGTAGAGTCTTTAGGGTTTTCTATATATAGTATCATGTCATCTGCAAAGAGTGATAATTTTACTTCTTCTTTTCCAATTTGGATTCCTTTAATTTCTTTTTCTTTTCTGATTGCTGTGGCTAACACTTCCAAAACTATGTTGAATAACAGTGGTGAGAGTGGACACCCTTGTCTTGTTCCTGTTCTTAGAGGGAATTCTTCCAGTTTTTCTCCATTGAGAACAATGTTGGCTTTTGGTTTGTCATATATGGCTTTTATGATGTTGAGGTAATTTCCTTCTATGCCCATTTTCTGGAGAGCTTTGATCATAAATGGATGTTGAACTTTGTCAAAAGCTTTTTCTGCATCTATTGAAATGATCATATGGTTTTTATCCTTCAAGTTGTTGATATGATGTATCACGTTGATTGATTTGCGTATATTGAAGAATCCTTGCATCCCAGGGATAAACCCCACTTGATCGTGGTGTATGATTTTTTTAATGTGCTGTTGCAGTCTGTTAGCTAGTATTTTGTTGAGGATTTTTGCATCTATATTCATCAGTGATATTGGTCTGTAGTTTTCTTTTTTTGTGACATCTTTGCCTGGTTTTGGTATCAGGGTGATGGTAGCCTCATAGAATGAGTTTGGGAGTGCTCCGCCTTCTGCAATATTTTGGAAGAGTTTGAGAAGGATAGGTGTTAACTCTTCTCGAAATGTTTGATAGAATTCGCCTGTGAATCCATCTGGTCCTGGGCTTTTGTGTGTTGGGAGATTTTTAATCACTGCCTCAATTTCTGTACTTGTGATTGGTCTGTTCATAGTTTCTATTTGTTCCTGGTTCAGTCTTGGAAGATTGTATTTTTCTAAGAATGTATCCATTTCTTCCAGGTTATCCAATTGATTGGCATATAGTTGCTTGTAGTAGTCTCTCATGATGTTTTGTATTTCTGAGGTGTCCGTTGTGACTTCTCCTTTTTCATTTCTAATTCTGTTGATTTGCATCTTCTCCCTTTTTTTCTTGATGAGTCTGGCTAATGGTTTATCAATTTTGTTAATCTTCTCAAAGAACCAGCTTTTAGTTTTATTTATTTTTCTTATGGTTTCTTTCCTTTCTTTTTCATTTATTTCTGCTCTGATCTTTACGATTTCTTTCCTTCTGCTCACTTTGGGGTTTCTTTGTTCTTCTTTCTCTAGTTGTTTGAGGTGTAAGGTTAGGTTGTTTATTCGATCATTTTCTTGTTTCTTAAGGTAGGACTGTATTGCTATAAACTTCCCTCTTAGAACTGCTTTTGCTGCGTCCCATAGGTTTTGGGTTGTTGTGTTTTCATTGTCATTTGTTTCTAGATACTTTTTGATTTCCTCTTTGATTTCTGTAGTGATTCCTTGGTTGTTTAATAGTGAATTGTTTAGCCTCCATGTGTTTGTATTTTTTGCAGTTTTTTTCCTGTAATTGATATCTAGTCTCATGGCGTTGTGGTCTGAGAAGATGCTTGATATGATTTCAATTTTCTTGAATTTGCTGAGGTTTGATTTGTGACCCAAGATGTGATCTATCCTGGAAAATGTTCCGTGTGCACTTGAGAAGAAAGTGTAGTCTGTCGTTTTTGGATGGAATGTCCTATAAATATCAATTAAGTCGAGATGGTCTAATGTGTCATTTAAAGCTTGTGTGTCTTTATTTATTTTCTGTTTGGATGATCTGTCCATTGATGTAAGTGGGGTGTTCAAGTCTCCCACTATAATTGTGTTACTGTCGATGTCCCCTTTTATAGCTGTTAGCATTTGCCTTATGTATTGAGGTGCTCCTATATTGGGGGCATAGATATTTACCATTGTGATATGTTCTTCTTGGATGGATCCCTTGATCATTATGTAGTGCCCTTCCTTGTCTCTTTTAATAGTCTTTACTTTCAAGTCTAATTTGTCTGATATGAGTATTGCTACTCCAGCTTTCTTTTGACTTCCATTTGCATGGAATATCTTTTTCCATCCCTTCACTTTCAGTCTATATGTATCCCTTGGTCTGAAGTGGGTTTCTTGTAGGCAGCATATAGAAGGGTCTTGTTTTTGTATCCATTCAGCCAGTCTGTGTCTTTTGGTTGGAGCATTTAATCCATTTACATTTAAAGTGATTATTGACATGTGTGTTCCAATTACCATTTTCTTAATTGTTTTGGGTTTGTATTTGTAGGTGTTTTCCTTTTCTTGTGTTTCCTACTTAGAGAAGTTCCTTTAGCACTTGTTGTAAGGCTGGTTTGGTGGTGCTGAATTCTCTTAACTTTTGCTTGTCTGGAAAGCTTTTGATTTCTCCCTCAAATCTGAATGAGATTCTTGCTGGGTAAAGTATTCTTGGCTGTAGGTTTCTCTCTTTCAGAACTTTCAGTATATCCTGCCATTCCCTTCTGGCCTGCAGAGTTTCTGTAGAAAGGTCAGCTGTTATCCTGATGGGTTTTCCCTTATATGTTGTTTGTTGCTTTTCTCTTGCTGCTTTTAATATTTTTTCTTTGTGTTGAATTGTCGTTAGTTTGATTAATATGTGTCTTGGTGTATTTCTCCTTGGGTTTATTCTGTATGGGACTCTCTGTGCTTCTTGGACTTGGTTCATTATTTCCTTTCCCATGTTGGGGAAGTTTTCCACTAGAACCTCTTCAAATATTTTCACAGACCCTTTCTTGTTTTCTTCTTCTTCTGGGATGCCTATAATTCGAATGTTGGTACGTTTAAGGTTATCACTGAGGTCTCTGAGGCTGTCTTCTAGTCTTTTTATTTTTTTATCTTTTTCCTGCTCTGTGGCGTTTATTTCTTCCATTCTATCTTCCAACTCACTTATTCGTTCTTCTGCCTCAGTCATTCTGCTGGTTAGAGCATCTAGAGTATTTTTAATTTCAGTTATTTTGTTATCCATTGCTGTTTGTTTTTCTGAGTTCTTATGAACTGTTTCTTGTACTTTCTCTAATTTGTTATCGAGATTTTGTATCATTTTTACTATCATTACTCTAAATTCTTTTTCAGGCATTTTTCCTATTTCCTCCTCATTTATTTGGTCTTGTGGGTTTTTTTCCTGCTCCTTTGCCTGCATGGTGTTTCTTTGTTTCCTCATGGTTGTCCAAGCTTTTGGGGTTGCTTGTCCTGGTGATAGAGGTGTTTATAGAAGACTGTCCAAGCCTCAGACTAATGTCCAAGTATTGGATTAGACGAATATTCAGTCGGCTATGTCAGGTTCTCCGCAGCCCTTTCCGGTGTCCGAGGCCGTCTGCTGGTGTTCAGCTGGTTCTCTGTGGGAATGACTGCGTCCTTCCGTGCATTCCCAATGCATCTGTGGAGAGGGATGCACTCCACGTCTCTCTACTTCGCCGCCATCTTTTTCTCTTCTGGAGTTTTCAATGTACAGGATGAATTCTGAATGGGAGACTGTGATTTTGAAGATTGATTTCTTGAGATAAGTACTTTATCTCTCTTTTAACATTGCCTGTTTTACATATGTAATAAGATGGCATTTTTGAAGTTTAATTGAGGTAATTTTTTTTCCTATTATATTCTTGACTCATTGAACTCTGGTAGGTGTCCATATTCAATGACAATGTGATAGAGTAAAAATACAGAGTGAGAAAAAAGTAAAGTACTGCTGCTTTTGAATTAAAATTCTAAGATCTCAGTGAAATGGGAAGCACTGAAGCACATAGTTGCTGTTAGAGAATATATGGAAAGAGAGAAAAAATTCTCACACTGGAGTAGAAAGACATCCTGGATTTAGAAGGATTGGGAGAAAATAAAGGAAATGTGACAAGTGACAGGACTGTACCAGGATGAGGGACCAGAGGTGAAGGTACCAGGTGTGCCAGAAAGAATTAGCCTTCAAGGTACTCCCAACCACTAGCAGACACTTGAGGAAATCCCAGTATTACCCACATCTGGGAGTTCAGTTCTCAGCCATGCAGAACTCCTAGGCTATAGTCATTGGACTCCAAACTTCACCTGTGCCAACAATTAAATATTCTTTTGCTCTCCATTTTCAGAGAAGACTTTTCTAGGCAGCAGCCAGGGTGCTTCCTTTAGACTTTCCAGGAACAGTGAAGGCATTTGACTCTCCTTATATCCTGCTGACTTACCTTGGGTACAAAACTTACATTTGATTCGCCAGAAGGTGGAAAAACTCTGTTATGGAAAGCAGCACCCTGAATATTGTCAAAGAAAAATTGCATGGGACAGAGTTAAACAGGCAAGGAAGCCTTTATTCAAGACTATTGCAATAGGAGTCAAGACTATTGCAATAGGAGAGAGCGACTGAGCTCAACCTCGATTATAAGAGGGACAAGTAGGGATTTATCAATGCCCATAGGCAGGTGAAGAAGTGGATGGATACTTACTAAGAACTTGATTAAGTATCAAGTGTGAGGGAACGAGGAAACTGATTGGATATTAAGGGTTGAGGTGGGTCTCTAAACTGGACTAGCGGGATTCTTTGTGAAAATTGGGTTCAGCAGACCAAAGATGGGGCCAAGAACAAGGCCTAGTTGAAAAAAGCGCTCAGAAGACCCTAAGCTAAGTTTGGTTAAAGTTGGAGCCCTTGTCCACATCTAGAGAAGGAGAGCGCCGTGGAGAAAGAAGCATCATTCTTCCCCACCAACCCTGCTTGCCAATCTCTGTCACACCATACTTTCACAGCCTTCCTTGCCCCATTACATATATAATCACACTTTTTTGACCAGAACAATCTGAGGAACAAACTGCCTCAATAACATATCCATTTTCATAAATTATTTGTGCTACCTGATGCCACCATGCCTAGGGCAGAGCTTCTTGCCGCCGGCCTGTACTGTGAGGGAGAATCATGAGGTTAAATGCTCTGGGAGTTAAAACCTTCTAGCCCACATTTCTTTAGCTTGACTTTGCAGCATTCTGCATGATACTTAAAATAGGTCTGTATTTTAAAGTAGCAAGTTCTACCCAGTGTTTGCTGAATCCATACTATTGGTTTTAATCTCATGGAATTACCTGGGGAACCTTGTAAATATGTAAATACACAGACACTGCACTGGACACACTGAATCGGAACTTACTCAGCACGGGTTGAGGACAGAAGCAGCCTTCTGTATTTTTACAGTTTCCAGGCAATTGTGATAACCGTGTGCATTTTTGGAAGTGGTGATCTTGACAGCTGTCCTCCAGGGCAGTCCTCCCACATCCTGGAGCTCGCAATGAGTATGCTGGGTCATCAAAATACTGTAAAAGGAAGGGAAAGGATCACTTTGGTATTTGCTTTGGAGACTATAGCATAACTATAATAATTGTACAGTTGCAATTGTAGCTAGCAGTTCTTGAATGCATTCTATTCATTAAGCTCTGTATTATTAGCCCATGTAATCCTTAACATGGCATTTGTGATATTACTGTCTTTACTTGGAAATGAGAAAATTGAGGCTTTATAAGTTAGGCAAAGTGACCAAAGTCATGCAGTGTAAGTGACAGTGCCCAGAATCACAGTGAAAAATCACTTCCTCATTCTCAACTATTATGTAATAGTCTCGCTATTTTATTTCCTAGATTGTTACAGTTATCTAATGAGGTTGGAAGCAAAAGAATGGTAAAATAAAAAAATAAAAACATATTCCCATTCTGCAGTTAGCTACTGTTAATAATTTAAAGTACTTTTATATTTCTTTGCATGTTTTTTGTGATATTTTTAGCCTTTTTTTGTGATGTATGCATAGAGGAATATGTTCTACTTAAAAAAAAAACCTCTAGCAAGTATTTCCCCATATTACTATAATATTTACAAAAATTTTACCCTTAATGGTTGCCTAATATTCTATTAGCTTTATGTAACCATTCACCTATTTTTGGACTTGTTAATTATTTCTAAATCTTTGCTATTATAAATAACATTGAATACCTCAATAAAGTTATTAAACACTAAATATTGTGATAAACATACACACGTGTGTGCACATATATATGTATCCGTATTTGTCCAAGTCCAATATATCTTCAGGATATAAAAGAGTTATTTTACTAGCCAGGACATGGAAGCAACCTAAATGCCCATCAACAAATGAATGGATAAAGAAGATGTGGCATATATATACAATGGAATATTACTCAGCTATAAAAAGGGATGAGATGGAGCTATATGGAATGAGGTGGATAGAACTACAATCTGTCATACAGAGTGAAGTAAGTCAGAAAGAGAAAGACAAATATTGTATGCTAACTCACATATACGGAATCTAAAAATGGTACTGATGAACTCAGTGACAAGAACAAGGAAGCAGATACAGAGAATGGACTGGAGAACTCGAGGTTTGGGAGGGGGCGGGGGGTGAAGGGGAAGCTGAGACGCAGCGAGAGAGTAGCACAGACATATATATACTACCAACTGTAAAATAGATAGTCAGTGGGAAGTTGTTGTATAACAAAGGGAGTCCAACTCGAGGATGGAAGATGCCTTAGAGGACTGGGGCGGGGAGGGTGGGGGGGACTCGAGTGGGGGGGAGTCAAGGAAGGGAGGGAATATGGGGATATGTGTATAAAAACAGTTGATTGAACTTGATGTACCCCCTAAAAAATAAATAAATAAATAAATAAAATTAAAAATAGAAAACAAAACAAAACAAAAGTTATTTTACTAAAAAAGCATATGTTTTAAAAATTCTGAATACACGATGCCAAATTTATTTCTAGAAAGACATATAAACGTGTAGCTAGTAGTATATGAAGTGACTTTAATTATATTTATTCCCTCATTGAACGGTATGATTTTCATCTTTGCTAACGTGATTAAAGTGATATCTTGAAATTATAATTTTTAAACCCCTTTTAACCATTTTTTATATTTTCTTGGGTAAATGGTATGTTTGTATCCTTTGTTTTTCCTCAGAATTTTCATCTAACAATAATAACAGTTTACATTCTGTGAAGCACTAGCTATGTGCCAGACACCATTTAAAAGCTTTACATGAGTTACCTAATATGCTCCCAACAACAGGCCAGTAAATAAACACTCTTACTTGATATTTCCATTTTATGTGTTATGAAACTGAAGAGAGATGAGTTGAGGAGATTTGCTGAAGACTGCACAGCTAGTATGTTCTCTTTTTATATTACAGTGACCAATAATTTTTCTGCAATAGGTTTGTTTGCAGATAATTTGCCAAGTTTGTTATTTACCTTTCCATTTTATCCATAATGTTTTTGTTGTGCAGAAATCAGAAGTTTTTATGTGGTCAGATTATCAATTTATTTAATGACGTCTTCCTTTGCTTCAAAGATTACAAAGTAACTCCTCTATTTCAATAACAGATGTTCTCCCATAATTCTAGTTCTTAATGTTTTCATTATTTTTTATATACTTGGAATATATTATATAAATGACATGAGATGGGAATCTAAATTTAAGTTGATTTTTTTCCACAAATAACTAGTACTTTAACATTTATTGAACAATCCTTTATTTTCCTGTTGGTTTGCCATAGCTCTTATTATTTGCTACATTCATATATATTAATTCTATCAATATTAAATTATTTTATTTCCTCTGGAAGGCATAGCAGCATTTTATTATTATATATTGTACAACTTTTAAATACCTTTATTTCTTTTTCTTCTTTTATATATTTTAAAATATTGATTATTTTTTATTGAGGTTACATTGATTTATAACTATATGTTTCATGTATACAACATTATATTTCTACTTCTGTATACCCTAAAGTGTGCTCACCACCAAAAATTTAGTTTCTATCCATCACCATATAGTTCATCCCCTTTACCCATTTCATCTTCCCTGCAACCCCTCCTTCTCTGGTAACTACTACTATGTTCTCTGTATCTACATGTTTCATTTTGTTTTTGTTCATTTATTTTGTTTTTTGTTTCTTTATTAGTGTTTTATAGTCCACACATGAATTAAATCAATGGTATTTGTCTCTTTCTCTCTGATTTATTTCACTTAGCATGATACCCTCAAGTTCCATCCATGTTGTCACAAATGGCAAGATTTCATCTTATTTTATGGCTGAGTAGTATTCCATATATATATATTTATATAGTATATATATCACATTGTTTTTACCCATTCATCCCCTGATGGGCACTTAGGTTGTTTCCATATCTTGGCTATTGTAAATAATGCTGCAGTGAACATAGGGGTGCATAATCCTTTCAAATTAGTGTTTAAATACCCAGAAGTGGGATAGCTGGATCATATGGTAGTTAAATCCTTAATTTTTTAGGAATCTCCATAGTGTCTTCCATAGTGGCTGCACCAATTTACATTTCCACCAACAGTGTGCTAGGATTCCATTTTCTTCAAATTTTCACCAACACTTGTTATTTGTTGTCTTTTTGATGCCATTCTGACAGGTGTGAAGTGATATCTCATTGTGGTTTTGATTTGCATTTCGCTGATGATTACTGATGTTAAGCACCTTTTCACATGTCTGTTGGCCATCTGTATGTCTTCTTTGGAAAAATGTTTATCAGATCCTCTGGCCATTTTTTAATAGGGTCATTTTTTGTTGTTGTTGAGTTGTATTAGTTATTTTTATATATTTCATGTACTTTATACATTTTATATTAACCCCTTATCCAATATATCATTTGCAAATATCTTATCCCATTTGGTAGGTTGTATTTTTATTTTATTAATGGTTTCCTTTGCTGTGAAGAAGCTTTTTAGTTTGATGTAATCCCACTTGTTTATTTTTGCTTTTGTTTCCCTTGCCTGAGGAGACATATCTAGAAAATTTTTGCCAAGAGCTATGTCAAAGATCTATGTTTCTTCTAGGAGTTTTATGATTTCAGATCTTACATTCAAGTCTTCAATACACTTTGAGTTAATTTTTGTGTATGGTGTAAGATAGTAATTTAATTTCTTGTTTTTTTGCATGTGGCTGTCCAGCACAATTTATTGAAGAGACTGTCCTTTCTTCATTGTATGTTCTTTGATCCTTTGCTATAAATTAATTGTCTGCATTTGTGTGGGTGTATTTCTGGGATCTCAGTTCTGTTCCATTGATCTGTGTATCTGCTTTTCTGCCAAGACCATGTTGTTTTGATTACTATGGCTTTGTAACATAGTTTGAAATCAAGGATTGTGATACCTCCAGCTTTGTTATTTTTTCTCAGAATTGCTTTGGCTGTTTTAGGTCTCTTGTGGTTCCATATAAATTTTAGATTTTTTTTTCTATTTCTGCGACAAAAGCCCTTGGAATTTTGATAGGGATTGCATTGAATCTGTAGATTGCTTTAGGTAATATGGACATTTTGACACTGTTAATTCTTCCAATTCATGAGCATGGAATATATTTGCATTTACTGGTGTCTTCAATTTCTTTTGACAGTGTCTTATAGTTTTCAGTGTACAGTTATTTCACCTCCTTGATTAAGTATACTCCTAGGTTTAAGAACCTTTTAGAGTAATCTCTAGGATTCTGACCATTGTTCCATCTGGCAGAATATTCTCTCGAAAGTAGAAAAAAGAAGAAAATGAAGTTATAAGAAACAGCAAATGAGAGACAAGAAAAATGAAATCTGTGACATGGAGATTAACATTACTTAAAATCTGTGCTGTCTCACTCTGAACATACTCACATGCACTACAGATAGGAACACAACCTATATAAAGAAAAATATTTTGTAGCTATTTCTGGAAAAAAAACTTGTAATGGTACACAGAAATTATATTTGCTCAGAAGCTATAAAGTGTGAAAGGCGTTTTGAGAAAAATGTTAAATAAGGCATTTCAAACTTTCATGTGCATAAACCACAATATATTCTGAGTGTGCTTTTGTCATTAACTGGGCACAATATTGTTTACGCTTATTAACTACAAGATAATTCACATTTTTAAATCACATTATCAAAAGTTTTGACTCTAATAGGGAAAAATTACTTTATCTTTAAAAAATATGTATTGAGAACATATTCTAAGTATTAATAATAAAAAGATAAATGAATTACGGCTCTTACCTTCAAAAACTCAGTTTCAAAAGGCTAGAAAACATATTAAACATAATTACAATACACTATGCTCAACTAATAATAATGGATTAAAAAACATGTACAAAGGAGGAACTGTCCAGTTAAGGGAAAGGTGAAATCTTTTTGGAAGCAGTGATGTTGGAGCAAACAGAGTACAAATTTACAAATAATATTATTGCGTAGTACTATGTACTATGCATCTGAAAATAAGTTTCAATACTGGAATATTTTTTCAGATTTGAATACCTTAATTTAAGAATTTCATTGATCAATAAAGTATTTCTGAACAAAATACATATCAGAAGTCATCACAATTGTGTTCCTTGATTTTCTGTTCCTACAACCTTATTTATTCAGATTTTTCTAGTATTTGAAATTTTTGCCATTTTGCAATACTTTAATCTTGGATGTTGACATGTTCCAACTACAAAAATAGTATACTACCTCATGGCACCCTATTTGTTATGGAAGCCTCTAAGTCACACACCAGAAACTTTGTCAAATCTTGGAATATGTTTCTCAGTCAGTTCTTTTTTCTTTGTATTCAGGAATAAAGAGACTTGAAAAGGTGCATAGGTTAAATGTGCTTTGTAACTGAATAATTTAGTTGAAATGCACAAGGATTTATTGAGTTTTTACTGTATGCCTTACACTGTGTCCCAAACTGAAGATAAGAAAATCCGTAATGCGTAGAATTAAATAAGAAAAAGTTATTTCTCAGCCACATGCTTAAATAGATCAGATGATATTGGTTATGAAGTAATTAAACACAAATGGGCCTTGTGCTGCTACAGACAAGGCAGATCTTGCTTCAGGAGTGCTTCTTTCCCAAAGCGAAATCCATACGCAGTTGAAACCCTAATCAGGAAATTACCATCTTATGGAAAAAGGTTTTAACCCCAGCATTGGTATTTTCATCACAATATATATAAACCAGACATACAACAGAGAATCCAGAAATTGACTAAAAAGACCATCCAAAGTTACTAATTATAGTAGCTGTTCTACAGTTCAGAAAACAAATCTCTGTATAAATCAAATAATAATGTTAGTGTGAAAGTGAACTCATGGAATGGTAAAAAAAAATTGAACCAGAGCCCCCAAATCAAATAATAGCTCATTCTAAGGCAGAGAGCCTGGTATAAGAATGTATGGGATATAGAAGAAAAGATGATAAAAAATGGAACCAAGACAGATCTTTAATGAGGAAGAACTAGAGTGCATATCAGAACCACTCCACCATCGAGCATCTAGTGTTTGCTGCGTGTTTTCAGTAGAAACAAACAGCGTGTGAGTCATCATAAAGGCAAGAAAATGTCCTGTTCAAAAGCCCTAAGCCAAAGAATTTCAAGTAAACTGGATGGATGGAACCTATTTAAAATCAAGACATTGATACTTTATTGTAGATAATAAGGGAAGCAGCTCACCTAACCTCCAGCAGCCATCCTAATAAGCCTTCTGCTCTCGTAGGCTGCATGTTACACTCCGTATAAGAAGATCACTATTTTTTCTGAGATCTTATTGAAATTATCATGATCTAATATGTTGATGATGTCAAATTGACACCTATAGTATCATTAAAGAAGGCACATTCCATCCTATTTAATACAGGTCCCATATATTTCATGCAATGTTGTTGTAAAAATGCTCCTGGAAAATTGAGCAGCAATAATGGGTTTTAGCTTCCAGAGGAACCATAATGTTGAGATCCTCTGTCACTCATCTCAGTGTTTCCTTGGGGTGAGGTAGGATTGGGGAAGGAGAGTTCTGATGAGCTGCAGGCTCACCTCACTTCAAGGCTCATATTATTCGTAATTGATCCCAACATCTGCAAAATCCCCTATGAGGCTATAAAGATTTCTCCCAGCTATCCAAAAGTAGAGTATTCCTATGAAATCTTTCGTAAATTGAAATGGCATAAAGCGAAGAAGGACGCATCTTGCTAACGGGTGTACAAAATAAATTGAGGTAAAACACAGAGGCTCACAGACTCAGTTCAGAGCTGTGGCAGCTCCATGCTGAGATGCTGAGTGTAGTTCCTGGGGTTGGAGCTTGGGGGGGGCCACTCTTGCTGCTCAGGGTTTGCACTGCTTCTGTAACTACTCACTGCAAAACAAACGCTGAATGCTGTTTTTGCTTTTAGCCTTTTTTTTTAAAGCAAAAATCCTCTTCATATTTCTTTCAGTTAGCAAAGACAGGTACTAATGTAGGTCTTTTGTAAAAATGATGTGGAGTAAAGTGAATTCTGAGCACCAAAGAGGCAGGAATCAACTGAAGGAGAGCAGAGTATGTCACCCCCAAATATGCCACTTTGGCATAGTGATTGTTTTGAATTAAAGTTACTTAAGAAAGAGCCAGTGCAAAACGGACATTCTGACCCTCCTTTGTCCTTCTGAAAGCGGAAATAAATCTCCCATGTGAAAGGTACCCTCCCTGTACCAGGTGGGTGGAAGGCATTCTTATCACCAGAGATAGGGAATTTAGCACCTACTAGACTGTGTAAACAAACCTTGTTACTTTTTCACTAATTTAATACCCCAAGCCCAAACTCCTTTGCCTTGTCAATTCTTCACAAATTTATTGTTTCCTTGTCTAAAAAGTATAAAAGCTGCCTAATTTGGTCAGTTCTTTGAATCTTACATTTTTGATAGGATTCCCATACAGAAGACATTAAATTTGGTTTTCTCCTGTTAATCTGTCTTATGTCAGTTTAATTATTAGACCAGCCAAAGAGCCTAGAAGGGAAGAAGGGAAATGTTTTTCCACCCCTACACAACCCAGCTTACTCATATACCTGCTTGTCAACCTAGCTCCTCTCTCTCTATCCCTCTCTTTTCTTCTCTTTCCCTCCTTCCTTTTATCCCTTCTTCCCTCTCTTTCTCTCTTCATCTCATTTTGCAAATTAGTTCTTTTATTTCAGTATGAGTGTACCACCTCACATCCAGCTCTCTGAGGCTTCTCAGGTAGAGCAATCAACTGAGACTTGTCCAGTTGCTCTAAGTCATACATATTCCTAATACTAGATAGAATATAATTGGGCCAGCTTGGGAAAAGTATCCCTTTCAGATTCAGCCAAGCTAAGATGGTATGAGAGGGTCATGTGAGAATGTTTTTTGCTGTAAAGCAGAAACAAAAGGATTGACAGCTGAAATAACCAGATGCTTTGTGTGCTGCTATTATTGACAGTGTCAAATCTGAATGCAGTAAAACTTCAGTAGTCATGTTTTAAAACCAGGAGACTGGACTAAGTGTCTCAAAGGTTGTTTCCTAGAGTAGAGGGAAAGGCATAAAATCCACAGTGATAAAATGTTAATAATAATAATATTAAAGAATTAATAAATTACTCATCAATAAAATATTTAATGAAATGACTGCGCATGAACCATTAAGTTGTTTCCATATAAAAGGCACTTTATGTCATTTACTATTTGTAAATAAATATATCTTACATCACATATTATAATGCTATGATATATTAAGTATATTATATTATACATATTACATCCTACTATATTTTAAATATGTTTTATTGTATAATATTTAAAACTATTCTATGAGATGGGTATAAAATTATCATCAATAACAAGAAGAAAGCTGATATTTAGAAAATCTAACTTGCTTAAGCCTACTTCTGTAGGCTGAATGTTCGTGTCCCTTCAAAATTCGTGTGTTGAAACCTAATCCCCACTGTGATAGTATTTGGAGATGAGGTCTTTGGGAGGTGACTAGTTCACTCATGAATGAGATCAGTACTCTTAAAATAGAAGAGACCCCAGAAAGCTCCCTTACCTCTTCCACTATGTGCAATTACAGTGAGAAGATGGCTGTCTGTGAACCAAGACACTGAATCTGCTGGCACCTTGATCTTGGACTTCCCAGCCCCCAGAACTGTCAGAAATAAATATTTGTTGTTTAATTCAACCAGACTGTGGTATTTTTAAAAATTATTGAAATATAGTTGAAGTACAATATTATGCTAGTTTCAGATATAATAAATACACAATGATTTGACATGCGTGTGTATTATAAAATGATTACCATGATAAGTCTAGTAACCATCTCTCCCCATGCAAAGTTATTATGTTAGTCTTGGCCATATTCCTTATGCTGTATATTACATCCCCATGGCTTATTCATTTTGTAATTAAGAGGTTTGTACCTATTAATTCACTTCACCTAATTTCACCCACCTTCATACCCCTTCCCCCTGGCAACCACCCATTTGTTCTCTGTATCTAGAAGACTGTTTTCATTTTGTTTTGTTTGTTTCATTTTTTAAATTCCACATGCAATGAGATTGTATGATATTTGTCTTTCTCTGTCTGCCATTTTACTTATCTGGCATACCATTTATCATTTATCGATTTCATGGATCTCTAGATCTATCAGTGTTGTTGCAAATAGCAAAACTTCATTTTTGATAGCTGAGTAATATTCCATTGTGTGTGTTTATATATGTGTATATATGTACATATATGTATACACACACTACATTTCTATCCATTCATTTGTCTGTAGACACTTAGGTTGCTTCCATAGCTTGCCTATTGTAAATAATGTTGCGATGAACATATATCTTTTCAAATTAATGCTTTTGTTTTCTTTGGGTAATCATATGGTAGTTCTATTTTTTAATATTTTGTAAGGAAACTCCATACTGTCTCCATAGTGGCTACACCAATTTAAAATCCCACCAAGAGCAAGAGGGTTTCCTTTTCTCCAAATCCTTGCCAATGCTTGTCATTTATTGTCTTTTTGATGATAGTCATTCTGATAGGTGTGAAGTGATATCTCATTGTGGTTTTGATTTGCATATCCCTGAGCATCTTTTCATGTCCTTGTTGGCCACCCGTATATCTTCTTTGGAACAACCTATATTCAGGTTCTCTGTCCAATTTTTAATCAGGCTGTTTGTTTTTTGATGTTGAATTTTATGAGTTCTTTTTATATTTTGGATATTAACCCCTTGTCAGATATATCATTTGCAAATATCCCCTCCCATTCTGGAGGTGGCCATTATGTTTTGTTGATAGTTTCCTTTTCTGCACAAGAGCTTTTTAGTTTAATGTAGTTTAATTTGTTTGCTTTTGTTTCCCTTGACTGAGGAGACAGATTCAAAAAAATATTGCTTAGGCTGATGTCTAAGAGCAGGCTGCCTGTATTTTCTTCCAGGAGTTTTATGCTGTCAGGTCTTACACTTAGGTCGTTAATTCATTTTGAGTTTATTTTTGTCTATGATGTTAGGGAGTATTTCAGTTTGATGCTTTTTCATGCAGCTATCCAGTTTTCTCAACATCATTTATTGCAGTGAATGTCCTTTCCCCATCGTATATTCTTATCTCCTTTTTCATTGTCCATTTAAGCTTGGGTTTATGTTGGTGCTCTCTATTCTGTTCCATCCATCTATGTGACTGTTTTTGTTTCAGTATCATACAGTTTTCATTACTGTAGCATTGTAGTCTAGCGTGAAATTAGTGAGTGTGATACCTCCAGCTTTGTTCTCCTTTTTCAAGATTGTTTTGGATGTTTGGGATCTTTTTTGTTTCCATACAAATTTTAGAATTATCTATTCTAGTTCTGTGAAAAATGCCATTGATATTTTGATAGGATTACATTGAATCTGTAGATTACCTTGGGCAGTATGGTCATTTTAACAATTTTGATTCTTCCAATCCATGAGCATGGTATATCTTTCTATTTGTGTGTCATCTTCAGTTTCTTTCATCAATATCTTAAAGTTTTTCAGAGTACAAATCTTTTACCTTCTTGGTTAGATTTATTCCGAGGTATTTTATTCTTTTTGTTGCAATTATAAATGGGATTGTCTTCATAATCTATTTCTTATAGTTCATTATTAATGTGTAGAAAAGCAACAGAGTTCTGTATATTAACTTTGTATCCTACAACATTACTGAATTTATTTAAAAGTTCTAATAGTATTTTTGGTGGTATTTTTAGCATTTTGTATATATAGTATCATGTCATCTGCAGTGACAGTTTTACTTACTTTCCAGTTCATTTCCCTTTTATTTCTTCTTGTTTTCTGATTGCTGTAGCTAGGATATCCAATACTATGCTGAATAAAAGTGGTGAGATTGGCATCCTTGTATTGTTCTTGATTTTAGAGTAAATGCTGTCAGCTTTTCAGCATTGATTGTGATGTGGGCTGTAGGTTTGTCATATATGGTCTTTATTATGTTGGAGTATGTTCCTTCTATACCCATTTTGTTGAGAATTTTTATCATAAATGGATGCTGAATTTTATCAAAAGCTTTTTCAGCATTTATTGAGATGATCATATGACTTTTATTCTTGAATTTGTTAATATGGTGTATCGCATTGATTGATTTGCAGATATTGAACCATCTTTTCATCCCTGGGATAAATCCCACTCATGATTCTGATCCTTGCAATGTATTGCTGAATTCAGTTTGCTAGTATGGTGTTGAGGTTCCCTGCATCAGTGTTCATCAGGGATATTATCCTGTAATTTTCTTTTATGTGGTGTATTTGTCTGCTTTTAGTATCAACGTGGTGTCAGCCTCAGAGGATGAGTTTGGAAGTGTTTCTTCAACTTTTTGGAAAGGATACACATTAACTTTTTAAATATTCGGTAGAATTCACCTGTGTAGCCCTCTGGTCCTGGACTTTTGTTTTTTCAGATGATTTTTATTACTGACTCAATTCTATCACTGGTAATTGGTCTGTTCATATTTTCTATTTCTTCCTGATTCAGTCTTGGGAGATTGTACATTTCTAGGAATTTATTCATTTCTTCTAGGTTGTTTCTCCTTATTAGCATATAATTGTAGTAATCTTTTATGAGCCTTTGTATTTCTGTAGTGTTGGTTGTAACTTCTCTTTCATTTCCGATTTTTTTTATATGAGTCCCCTTTTTTTCTTGATGAGTCTGGCTAAAATTTTGTCAATTTTATTTATCTTTTCAAAGAACCAGTTCTTAGTTTTGTTTATCTTTACTATTATTATTATTATTATTATTATTATTATTATTATAACCTTGTGTTTTGTTTGTTCTTTTTTTAGTTCCTTTAGGTGTAAGGTTAGATTGTTTACTTGAGATTTTTCTTGTTCTTGAGGTAGCCTTGCATTGCTATAAACTTTCCTCTTATAACTGCTTTTGTTGCATCCTATAGATTTTGGATTGTCGTGTTTTCATTTTCATTTGTCTCCAGATATTTAAAAATTTACTTTTTTATTTCTTTAATGACCCATTGATTATTTAGTAGCATGTCATTTAGGCCCCATTTTTTATTTTTGTGATTTATTTTTGTAGTTGATCAGAAAAGATGCTTGATGTGATTTTAGTCTTCTTAAATTTATTGATACTCTTTTTGTGGCTTACCATATGGTCTTATCTGGAGAATATTCTGTGTGCACTTGAAAAAATATGAATTTTGTTGTATTTGGATTGAATATTCTGTTTATATCTATTATATGCACTTGGTTACTATGTCATGTAAGGCCAGTGTTTCCTTATTGATTTTCTGTCTGGAAAATATGCCCTTCATTGTAAGTGAGGTGTTAAAGTCCTCTACTGTTATCCTATTTCTTTCAATTTCTCTCTTTTTGTTTGTTAATATTTGCTTTATGAATTTAGGTGCTCTAAGGTGTTGGGGGCACATGTATTTACAATTGTTATATCTTTTTGTTGGATTGATCCCTTCAATGTTATGTAATATCCTTCTTTGTCTCTTGTTACAGTCTTTGTTTTAAAATTAATTTTATCAGGGAGGGGATATGGGGATATGTGTATAAATGCAGCTGATTCACTTTGGTGTACCTCATAAGCTGGTACAAGAGTGTAAAGCAATTATATTCCAATAAAGAGCTTTAAAAAAATAAATAAAAAATAAAATAAAATAAAATTCATTTTATCCAATATAAGTATTGCTACCCAAGGTATCTCTTTGTTTTCATTTTCATGAAATATCTTTTTCCATTCCCTCACTTTTAGTCTGCATGTGTCTTTAGATCTGAAATGTGTATCTTGTAGGCAATATATATATGAGTCTTGTTTTTTTATCCACTCATCTATTCTGTCCTTTGATTGGAACATTTAGTCCCTTTACATTTAAAGCAGTTATTGCTAAGTATGTACCTATTACCATTTTGTTGAGTATTTTCTCATTGATTTTGTAGTTCTTTTTGCTTCTCTCTTCTTTTGCTCTTTTCCCTTGTGATATATTGATTACTTTAGTGTTATGTTTGGATTCTTTTCACTTGTTTTCACTGTTTTTTTGTGTGTATCTGTTACAGATTTTTGGTTTGTGGTTACCATTAGAGTCATATATAACAAACTAGATAGATAGGTAGATTGATAGATAAAATTGGTGATTTCTTAAGTTCAAACATATGCTAACAACCTTGCTTTTTTACTCTCCCCATCCATGTTTAATGTTTTTGACATTGTATATTACATCTTTTTATTTTGTATATGCCATTACTACTTATTATGGATATAGATGATTTTACTACTTTTGTCTTTTAACCTTTCTACTAGCTTTATAAGTGGTTGATCTTCTACCTTTACTGTGTATTTGCTTTTACCTATGAGATTTTTTTCTTCATAATTTTCATATTTCTAGTTGTGGCCTTTTCTTTTCTGCTGAGAGAATTCCCTTTAACATTTCTTGTAGAGCTGATTTAGTGTTGCTGAACTCTTATCTTTTGTTTACCCGTAAAACTCTTTACCTTTCAAATTTGAATTATAGCCTTGTCTGGTAGTATATTGAATATATATGGCCATTCCTTTCTGGCCAGAAAACTTTGTGCTGAAAAGCCAGCTAGTTGTCTATGGGAGTCCTCTTATATGTAACTAGTTGTTTTTCTCTTGCTGTTTTCAGGATTCTCTAATTTTTGCCATTTTAATTATAATATGTATTGGTTTAGACTTCTTTGGGTTTGTCTTGTTTGGAACTCTCTGTGCTTCCTGGACCTGGGTGTCTATTTCATTTTCCAGATTAGGGAATTTTTTTACATATTATTTCTTCAAATAATTTATCTGCCCCTTTCTTTCTCTCTTTTCCTTCTTGGACACCTATAGTGTGGAAATTAGTATATTAGATATTGTCCTAGAGGTCTCATAAAGTATACTCATTTCTTTTTATTCTGTTTTCTTTTTTCTGTTCTGCTTGAGTGATTCCCACTACTATGCCTTATAGATTACTGATTTGTTCTTCTGTATCATCTAATCTGTTGATTCTGTCTAATGTACATTTTATTTCAGTTATTGTATTTTTAGCTCTGTTTGCTGCTCCTTTATATTTCTTCTTTATATTTTTGTTCATACATTCTTCTCCTGAGCTCCGTGAGCATCTTTATGATTATTACCTTGAACTCTCTATTGATTAGACTGCTTGTCTCCACTTTGTTTAGTTGTTCTTCTAAGGTTTTGCCTTGTTCCTTCATTTGGAACATATTCCTCTGTCTCCTCATTTTACCTAGTTCTTTGTGTTTATTTCTATGCATTCCAAAATCTTGGAGTAGTGGCCTTATGTAGGAGATGTCCTGTGGGGCCCAGCAGCATGCTTTCCTCTGGTCACCAGAGCTATATGCTCTAGGGGTGCCCCCTGTGTGGCCTGTGTAGGCCCTTCTATTGTGGTAGGGTCAACTACTGTGGGTGTGCTGGTAGGTGGGGCTGGCCATGAGTCCAGTTGGCTGCAAGGCCTTTCCTTGTGTGGTGGCTAGGGGTCTGCTGGATGGTGAGGCTTAGTGCCTGAGTACCTAGTTGCACAGGTTGGGAGGCCAAAGAGCCACGGGGCTTGTGTCCATCTCCTAGGTGATGGGTCCAGGTCCTTGTGGCTGGCTCTGTGGGCCAGAGGGCTGCCATGCTGGTGCCAGGCTTCTGGTGGGTGGTTAAGCCCCTAGTACTAATAGGCTAGTGGGAGGATTGCAAAATGGCACTTTTGTACTAGTGTCCACTTGGTTGAGCAAGCTCTTAAAAATGGCTGCTGCCAATGTCTCTGTCCCCAGGCAGAATACCAGTTGCCTCCTAACTCTCTAGGAAGCTCTCTAAGATCAGCAAGTGGGTCTAACCCAGGATTCTTTCAAACTACTGCCTCTGCACTGAGACTTGGAATGTGTGAGATTTTGCACATGTCCTTTAAGATCAAAGTCTCTGTTTCCTATAGCCCTCTGTCTCTCTCAAACATAAGCCCTACTAGTTTCCAAGCCAGACATTCTAGAGGCTCATCTCCCTGGTGTAGCACCTCCAGGATGGAGAACCCAATATGGGGCTTAGACCCCTTGCTTCTTGGGGAGGACCTCTGCAAGTGTGATTATCCTCCCATTTGTGGGTTGCTGACCCAATGGTATGAATCCTTACTATGCTATGTCTCTACCCCTCTTACCTATCTTGCCGTGGTTCCTTCTTTTTATCTTTAGTTGTGGAAAATCTTTTCTGCTAGTCTTCAGGTTGTACTCATAGACAGTTGCTCTGTGAGTAGTTGTAATTTTGTTGTTCCTGCTGGAGAAGTTGAGTTCAGGGTATTCCTACCATCTTGGCCATAACCCTTAGCCAGTCTGTGTTTTTGTTTTTGGTTTAATTTTTTTGGTTTTTGTTTTGTTTTGTTGTTGTTGTTATCGTTGTTGTTGTTACAGCAGCCTGAATTAACTAAGACAGAAACTAAGACAAAAAGTGGGGGTATTACTGTAACAAATGCCATGAAAGAGGCTTTGGAACTGGGCATTGGAAAGAGGCTTGAAGAGTTTCGAGGTGCATGTTAGAAAAAAACCCACATTGCTGTGAGCCAACCATTAAGGACAATTTTGGTGAGAGCTCAGAAAGGAAAGAGTAGAGTTGGACAAAGAGCCTCAATTTTCTTACAGAATAGCTAAGTAATGCAGAACATGGTTTGGTAGAAATATGATGGTTAAAGGTCATTTTGATGATATCTCAGTTAGAAATGAGTAATGTGTTATTGGAAACAGAAGGAAAGGCCATCCTTGTTACAAAGTAGCAAAGAACTTAGCTGAATTATGTTCCTATTCTAGTGTTTTTTAGAAGGTAGAACTTGCAATTGATGAAATGGATATTTAGCTAAAGCTATTTCTAAGCAAATTGTTGAAGATGTGCCTTGGCTCCACCTGATTGCATATAGTAAAACATGAGCAGAGAGAAATAGCTTATAGGCAGAATTATTAAACAAAAAAGGAACCAGAAGTTAAGGATTTAGAAAATTCTCAGCCAATCCATATTATAAAAAATTAGAATGCGGTGGGTGTGGCCAGGTGACCATTTGATAAGAAGATTAGTATGGATCAGCCATCTCAACAGAAGCCAGGAGCTATTCTCCCAGAGAATGGAAGAATGCCACCAATGGTGATTTGGAGATCATCAGAGCTGCCACTCATGCTACAGGCCCAGAGTGCAAAGGCCAAGAGGGCAGAGCAATTTCAAAAGAGGGGTTCTGGGCATCTGTGGCACTTAGGCTTACACTGACTGATACCACCTAAGTTGCCAGTTCTTCTCCCTACACTTCAATTCTGCACTCCTCAACTGCCCCAGGTTTGGCTCTGGTGAGCTCTGGTACAGCACACGGCCCCTCCCCAGGCTACAGACAGCTACCTTTGTCAGCATCTGTGTGGGGCAATCTCTGTCAATGACAGAGTGCACAGACTCAGGGGGCTTGGCTGCTTCTACCTAGCTTTCAAAGAATAAAGCTGCCTGGAGCCAAGGTGGGTACAGAACCCCTACCCTGGAGAGCCACAGGCACAGCCCCTGTAGGGAGCCACCCCAGGGTAGAGCCCAAGCAGAGTTGCAGGGAGGCCATTGCCACCCCAATAGGCCTGCTAGGACCTAATGGAATTTGTCTCATTAAGTTTTGGATTTATTTGGAGCCTATCTTTTATAAAAGAGACCCCAGACCCTTGTCCTAGCCACCATGTGAGGACACAGGGAGAAGATAGCAATTTGTGAAGTAAGCGCTCTCAACTGGCATTGAATTTGCAGGTGCCTTGATCTTGACTTTCTTAGCCTTCAGAACTGTGAGAAATGTTAGTTGTTTAAGCCACCCAGTCTTTGATATTTTTGTTACAGCAACTTGAACAGACTAAGACAGCTACCCAGATAGTAAGCTTCAGAGGCTAGACCCAAAAGTAAGTTTGATTGTAAAGTATACCTTACTGTTTTATTTTAAAATAATTATCAAATTTGTTCCAAGGTTTTTTTTTTTATTAGTTAAGTTTTTCAACATTTAACTGTTAAAATATAATGGTCAGTGAAATAAGTTTCATAGTTATGATCCCAATTTTACTTTATTTCTACCACTTTTTGCTTAAGATTTATGTGTATAAATATACATACACACATATTAATATATGTATACATATATGTTCATAAATATACACATACACTTAAAATATGTATACACACCACACACATACATGTATAGAAAAGTTTTAAAATTTGTAATTTAAAGGATTTTATCCTAGGCACTGCAATGATTTGTAAGTGTGTGTGTGTATATATATATATATTTATTCTTATAAAGATACTTGTCTAAAGACAGCAATCAAAACTCTCAGAATGAAGAGGCAGCCTGTCTTCTTTTTTTCTTCTTTTTACTTCTGTTTTCCAGTTACTGATTCTGTAAGAGAATGGCATGATTGCCAGCTATGAGCCAGCAGCTTCCTTGAGTGATGATTGCCTCTGACCATTCTTTTGGTACTCGTTGAAATAACATGGTAGGCTGTTAATTTTATGTGTGTGAGTTCTGTCTTTCAAGCAGATGCTAAGTTCCTTGATGATGTATCCTCTTATCACCACCCCCCTCCCAGAGACTATTATGGGAACTGGCTCATTGTCTCCATTGGGTAATGTTTGAGCGTAAGAACAGAAGGGCACAGAAATTGGTAAAGTAAGTAGTTGGTTTATTTTAATACTATTCTCAGAGAAATCAAGGACAGAAAGGAAATACAGCCAGTTCTTATGAGAAAAGAAGCTTAAACTGTAGCGTCATTATAAATGATATAGAATGTGACATTTTCTGATATTTTGAAATTGCAGTTAAAGCTCACTGTAAATTAAACTTACAACATACTCCTAGTGCTTTATATTCTAAAGAGAATTCCAATGAGCAACCCATAATGGTGTCCAGATTTCTCTCCACAGAGCTTACCAATGATTACTCCACCACTCTCTCCCTAGAGAATAAAAAGAGACATGAGGATAGGTAGAAGAGTCAGATTGTCTTGGCAGTGCAGGTGGGCAGAGTGTACTGAAAATGGTAAGAGGCTATTAAATATCCCCCTTGCATCTGTCCCTTCTTCTCAACTATAGAAGAAAGTAAGAGCTACTTACTAGTAGCATGGCCAGTTTTGAGGGATGATAAAAGACAATCACTAGGAGAGATTGGGCATACCTCTAAGAAATAGAATTGCACATCTCATTCCCTGAGTAGATGTTGGTCAAATTGCAGAACTTGAAAGCCCATTCTTGTGGCCATGAGAGAAAAGAATAATGAGGAAGCCCTTGAAGACCTTGACTTGTATCCTCTGAATCTGGAGTGTTGTACATTTATTGTCTGTAGCTTTTGGCAGGCCGAGGATCATCTGGAGAACCCCATGCTATTAGGACTCGGAGAAAGCATGATGAAACGTATTTGGAAGAAGACAGAAGCAACCTCAATTCCATCCATACTGTCTTTGATCCTCAGTTGATGAGAGAGCAAATCTCAGCAGTCACTGGATGTTTGATTGAAGGAGAAAGGGAATTAATGAAGTGGCAGAAGACAGAGCTGACCAGGCAGCTGCCAGGCAGAACAATGGGATGCCCAACATTATGAAAAAGGATCAGAAATTGGATTTTAAGAGGATCACATAGGGACAAAGCTGCCTCTGTCTGAGAGGATGGTCTACAGTGGAAGGATGATCTACAGAGGATGATCTACAGTGGATGATCTAAGATCAAAGCGATGCTCATTCTAAGAAAATCACAGCTATCATATCATCTCAAGGACATTCAGAATCAGATAGAGTCAGACTGAACCAAAATGTCCAGGGATATTTATCACCAGAGATAACCTTGCCAATAAGTATGGGCACATTTTCTCATGTCTTTCCACCCACAAGCTATTAAAAGAGCAAATGACTAGAAGGGGTGAATGAGAATGGGGCAGGGTGGGGAGTAAGTTCTTTGAATCAGATGTGTGACTGGAATATTAAATTAGACTGAATTAAATTCTAATGATGAATAGTGACCAAGGCATCTTTCTAAGGCAAAGGAAATGGATCTACTAGGGCACATTTGAAGGAATAATTAAAAAATAAAACCAACCAATGTTAATAAAATCTAATCTTTTTAAAGTCAGTGTCTACTTCTCTCATGGGTTATCCGTCTTTTGCCTCTTTCAATCACAGGTATGATACACTCGCTCTCATTTTCTTCTTTTCTCTACTTTATCTCCTATCTGCATGAGTTTATCCTAACTGAATATAACTTAACATGGCTCCAAGGTTATATGACTCCCGTGCAAATCACCATCTATGTGTCTTCTAATATGCATTTTCAAGAGAAGATATTTAACTTGCTTAACTCATCTAGCAAATTGATTCTCCTTAGGTATGTCATTGGTCCAATTAGCTTTAGACATGATGTGGACATATGGTACAAATGGAAGAAGAAAATGGAGGATTATTGTAAATTTTCATAGGAGGGGATGTAGCAAGTAGGTAGTCATTACTTAGGATGAGTGTTCACTTAATGTTTTGTGGATTGTGATACCTTTTGGATGAGTTAATGTCTTGAACATATATCTGTAACTTTCTCAAATCACAGAGTGGCTCTCTGGTATTATGTCAAGGTGAATCATAACATACCTATTTACCCTACCCTACTCATGAACAAAGAGGCAGTTTTGTAAAGCAAGTCAGATATGACATCTGTTCTCGATCAGGAAGAAGAAATGAAACAAGCAAGATAATCTTCCTTCAAATTACTTGCTCACGATTAAGCAAAGAGCTTCAAGTAAATGAAAAGTGCAATTGCATTAGTAATATACTTGTTCCTCAAAGTGGAGTATAAAAAATTATAGATACAGCTGAATATAGCTGTTAGAGAAGCACTGAACTTCATGGGGTCAGATGGGCTTGGAAATGCTGCATCGCAGTATTCTGAATATCTCACTCACACCGTGTCCTTGAGAGCAGCAGAGGGTTTTGCATTTGATATGCAACTGAGGAGACACACATATGTGCTGGACCCTGTATTTGCTTGTTACTTGGCAACAGTTTCTTCTTCCTCTTAGCAACAGTAGAGAGAAGAGCTTTTTGAGAACTTAAAAAAAGGAGAGAACAGAAAAAGTCATAGCCTTTCATATTTCCTCTGGCTGGAGGGCATATTAGAAGAAACAGGATTCAGCTATGGATAAAATGAAGTATATTTGTTATCTAGTTATGAGCATGTTCCTATTGAAATGTAACCAAAAGTTTCAGTATCTTAGTCATATAATTATTTCACTCCTATACCACAGTTAGTTAAGTGTTATAAATCATAGCCTTCTCAGTCAATTTATATTCATGTCAGTTTTCCCAGTGTGTGTGACTCACATGAAGAGAAACATATCAGGAAAAGTAATAATTTTCAGGTAACCTCTTATTATTGGTTAACCAGCCGCTGCCTGGATTTCTCATTTAGTGAAGTTTTTAGAAAGACCGCAGTTACGGATGGAAAAGAGAAAAACTGATTTTGGCAGAATCTTTGACTTAAAAGAAATTACTAGTCTACCTCTCTTTGGATGGAAATGATTATTGTTTTTAAAGCAAGAAATGTACTTTTATTAAGTCAGTGGACATCCTGAGTTTATTACAGCAGCTTGTAACTAGTATGTTAGGTTACCAAACACACACACACACACACACACACACACACACACACACACACACATTTATTAGAAGAAATTTCAGATCTCAGATGGTCTTGTTTGGGAGGAAACAGCCATTGCCTTAGCTCAGCAGTTCCCAGCCTTTTTGGCACCAGAGACCGGTTTCGTGGAAGACAATTTTTCCATGGACAGGGTGGAGGGAGATGGTTCAGGCAGTAATGTGAGAGATGAGGAGAGACAGATGAAGCTTGGCTTGCTAGCCAGCCGCTCACCTCCTGCTGCATGGCCCAGTTCCTAACAGGCCTCAGACTGGTAGTGGTCCAGGGGTTGGGGACCCCTGCCTTAGCTGATGAGCGTGGCCACCAGGACTGTACAATATTCCAACAGTCTCACCAGATGGTTAGGCTCTGGCTGTTGAAGTGAAGCCCCAGGTCTTTCTTGTTGTATATGTTTGCTTCTCATAGGAAAATGCACTGATCTAAGTGTATGTTTCTATGAGATTTGGTCAGAATGTTCCCCACATAATCATCTCAATTAAAATATCAAACACTTCTAACACCCCAAAAAGATCCCTCATGCTTCCTTCTAAGCAGTCCACACTGCTACCCAAGCAACCAAAGTCATGATATTTACAACCGCAAATTATGTTTTCCTAGTTAAATAAATAAAAATGAAAACATACCATATGGCTTTTTTTGTCTCACTTTCTTCCCTCAGCAAGACTTTTTTGCTTTTTGTTTTTTGTTTTCCCATTCATCTATGCTATTGTATGTATCAGTCGTTTTTTTGGTTTGTTTTTTTTGTTTTTGTTTTTTTTAAATTGCTGAATAGTGTTTTATAACATGGTTTATTCATTGATCATTCTGTTGATAGACATTCGGGTTCTTTCCAGTTTGAGGCTATTACAAATAAATTTTTTATGAATATTTATGTGCTAGTGTTTTTTATGAACATAAGTATGGAGAATTCTTGGGCAAATACTTAAAAGTGGAATTATGAGTCAGATAATAAGTGTATGCTCACTTTCATAAGAAGCTACTGAACAGCTTTTCAAAGTGATAGCATCATCTTACATTTTCACCTACAATGTGTGAGACTTCAATTCACTCCATACCATTGCCAATACTTGATATTGTCAGCTTAAAAAAGCTTTTTAGTGATTCTAGTGTGTATGAAATGGTATTATATTGTGATTTAGGTTTTTATTTTGCTGATGCCTATAATCTTAAGGATTATGTGTCTTCTTATGTGAAGAGACTTCTCAACACTTTTGTCCATTTTCTATTGTGTTGTCTTTTTGATATCAATATGTAGGAGTCCACTTTTTATGTTCTGAATGCATTTGCTTTTTAAGACACATCCACCCACTGCCCTGCCCCCCAAACACATTTTTCTCCTAGTCTGTTTCTTGCTTTTTCGTTTTTTAAACAGTAACTAGTGATAAAGAAATGTTTTTAATTTTAATGAAGGCCAATTTAACATTTTTCTTTTATTTTGGTGGGGTGTTTTGTTTTTGTCCTCTCTGAGAAATCTTTACCAGTTTACATTTTCTTCTAAAAGTGTACTTTTTCTTGTATATTTAGGTCTGTGGCAAACTTGAAATTATTTTTTGTGAATGTGGTATGAGGTAGGTTTTGAGGTTTCTTTTTTCCCCCATACTTTATCAAGTTGTTCTAGCAAAATATGGCAAATAGATTTTCCCCACTGAATTGCCTTGGAGCTTTTGTTGTAAATTGATTGTACAGAAATATGTGGATCTATTTGTGGACTCTTTTCTGTTCCTTGTTTCTATTTATATATTTAAAAGGTGATTTTTTTTAATTATATAATTTGAGTTATGTAATATTTATACATATACATGTATATGTATATGTACATACACAAGTACATATGCCTGGACTATGACTCTTTTTTTCAGCTTTTCAAATGCCTCATTCTCCCTTCATGCCATTGAATATTCTGTAAAAACCACCATCACCTCTTCTATTTATTTATTTATTTGGTTGTGCCAGGTCTTAGTTGCGATAGGCAGGCTCCTAGGTTGCAGCTTGCAGGCTCCTTAGTTGTGGCTCACTGGCTTCTTAGTTGCAGCACATGGGCTCCTTAGTTGTGGCATGCAAACTCTTAGTTGTGACATGCATGTGGGATCTATTTCCCTGACCAGGGATTGAACCCAGGCCCCCTGCATTGGGAGCACGGAGTCTTGTCCTCTGTGCTACCAGGGAAGTCCCTACCCTCATATCTTCTTAAAAGGCAGTCTAGTATCATAGAAGATCATGGACTCTAGGGGCAGACAGCTGAGTTCAAACATAATTCTGCTCCTTACTGGCACTGTGCCTCAATTTCTTCATTTGTAAAATGGAGATGATGACAACATCTTTAGGGTTAATATAAAGATTAAATGAGTTAAAGCATGTAAAACATGTAGAAGAAATTGTACCATATTGTGAGCGCATATAAATTAACTACACCGTATTATGTTTCCAGGCTCTGCTCCAGTGACTCCTCCACTAGGAAGTTTTGTTAATGCTTCCTATCTGGGTAAGAGTCACTTCCAAAGTTTACACGTGGTACTCCCCTTCTACCCCCAGTGAGCTGGGGTACATCTACCACTTGCCCTAACATAAGACAAATGTAAAAATACAAAATCCTGAGACCTGTTTAAGCAGCACGAGTAAAAGAGATACACAATTCAATATTTGAGTCTCAGCAGTAGGTATAGCTTTTGCTTAATCTTTGCCCTCACCCTCCACAAACTGGCACTGCCTTTTATTAGTGTGGATGTGAGGAAGATCTCTGCTCCCTCTCTGCTTCTTGCTTCTATTATCGTCTTTTACTTTTTCTCCCCAAGCACATAAAAGGAACAATTAAGAAGATTATTGGTCAGACACACAAAAATTGATTAGATCATTTTCTCTAATGGGCAAGCTCACTTTGTGTACAAGCTCACTGGGTGTGCACCCACTCTTCTACTCTGGGCAATGGTGAACCAATTCAGAGTCCCCTTAGGACATATACATCTTGGTCTCCACTCTTTCTTCCAACTAACTCGAAGGACATTCATGAATACTTTCATCTCCTGTACTAACAGTTCAGCCCAAGATTGGTAACATGCCAGGATTTTAGTTTTGTGCATTTAGTTTTGTACATCTCTTGGGTGGTCTATGCTTGCCCATATTTTCTAACTGAGCTTTACCAGGCCTCTGCTTTGAGCATCTCAAACATGAGACTAATTAATATCAAACTGTCATTTTCTCCTATTTATACTTATTCTTTACATGTAGAATGAGTCTCATAGTAAATTTATAAGAAAGGGTGCCTTGTCAAGACAGGATTAGTGTATTCCTAGATTTCTTTGGGATATTGGGATGAGTCTTGATTATAATTACTTTTCTAGAATTTGCTTTATTCCCAGCTTTTCTTTTAAGTTAAATTTTATCTTCAATTCATTGTAATACAGAAATTAATATTTTGTAAAATAGGGGTAAATGCAATTAGTGTTCACAAATCAAATTTGTAGAATCATATAATGCTCTGTCAGAGACCTGGGCTCTAAATTCAACTCCACGAGCAAGAACCTAGTATAGTTTTGTGTGACATTAGGCAAATCCTTTAACCCCTGACATATTTCCCTCAAAGAAAGAGCTACCAAATACATTCTACTTACTTTAGTAGATTACAGTGGTTGTTTAAATATATATATATGTGTGTATATATATATAAAATCAATGTTTATAACATTATTTTCTAGATGAAGAAACTGGAAAGTTAACTAATTTGTTTAAAGACACACAGTTTTCCAGTGGAAGGAACTAAATTTCAGGCCATTACTCCTTGCATCCATTTCCTTATCCTTGTTCAAAATGAAGAAAATTCCATAATGTGAGGGAATTCAGGGCAGCCAGGAATTCTGTCTTGTAAGTCTCTATCATCTTAAGTGTGGGAACCATAGTGTACAAATGTTTTTGTTAAAAGTTTTTACTCCCAGAATTAAATAAATATCCAAGCAATAAATATCCAAGACTCACCATTGGTGAGTCTGAGTCCCAGTTGTATCTTCTAGACCCCTACACAGTGACACGTCTGGTTGGCTGTGTTATGGGTTGCCCTGATCTCTTAATCTCATGACTTCCTTTGTGTGTCCTCCCCAGAACCACTCTCTCCTCTACACCTGTACCAGTATTCCCATGGCTATGTTCTGGACTTTGAGGTAAGTGAGTTCTGAGATGGAACGGTCCTCAGTGATGAATGTGGCCTCTAGACTCTGGGCCCTTTGCCTATTAATCTTGTTATATACAAATCAGGACTCTTTCCACTCCCTGAGAGTCAGTGGAATAGCAACCTCAAAGCCAGAGCCACACAGTCTTATTTAGACAGAAAAGGACCCCTTCCAGAGAGGATAGAGTCTCCTCATCTTTCAGAGCCCCCAAATTCCTCAAAACTGAAATCCACCCAGGCTATAGCTGTCTTGTAATATTCTCCTTCCATCCAACAGAAAACAGCCCTGGCTATTTTGGCAGCTTGTCAGGAGCTCACTGTGCTGCCTTATCCATCAATCCTTACCCTCATCCCTTTTGTCTCTTTTCTCAGAAAAACTCACTCACCACTTCTTCCAAAACTTTTTCCAGACTTATGTCCCCCAGATTCCATGTTTTACATTTTATAATCTCCTTTACATCCTTAATCATCAAAGTGGCTGATGTTTACAAACTACTTGGTCTCACACCATTATTCTTGGCTTCTATTGTCATCCTGGGTAATTTTCATGTTCGTGTGGAAGACTGGTATAAAACCGTAGCCTCTCAATTTCTCAGCCTCCTTTCCCCTGGATCATTACCCTCACCTCATTTGTATTAGTACTCCCACAGCTGCTCTCTGCATCTCTTGAGCAAATACTGAAACATTTTGCTTTCAGAGCTCTGAGATGGAACAGTTGTCAGTGATGAAATCTCCTATACTTCCAATTATCAAACTCAGTTATGCTCATTTTACGTGTTTAAGCTAAGTCAGGAAGAGGTGAGAAAAAGGTAAGTAAAGGACACCAGGGATTACAGGCGTTAATGAAGTCAACTTTCATGGTTTAGCATCTCTTAGACTATATCATAGACTTAGATAAATATATGTTCAAATTTGCATTACCTGAGTTTCACACTGTTTTCAGAAAGGCATTTCTGAATACGTATCCTCTTCTCTCTCTGTCTCTCTATATATGTAAATATACAAAACACAATAATATAGTAACACATAATATTATTTTTAACTTACTTTATTAAATAAATATATTAAATAGTTATTTAAATTACTTTAAAACAGTTAGACAACTGGCAAGATAAAATTTATTAAAAAGTACAAATTTTAAAATTTTCTTATGACACCACAATAAATCAACCCCTACTTTGGAGACAGTGCCCTGCTTTTTTGTCCCATTTTCCTTACATAAAACCCACCTAGAAAACTCTGATTCTGAATGCAATCACCAGGCCCTTGGGCTCTCCTAGAATAGGAACCACAAATGCAAATCTTTCTCTCTGTTATAGACATGCGCTTCATTTTAACTGAGTGCTCAATACCACCAATTAATCTGTTTCTGTTCTAGTTAGCTTTCTCTCATTTCACACAGCTGACAGTTCAGTGCTTTCCTATTCTCTGAACTCAGCCCTATCTACTCACCTTTATTTTCACTAAATGAGTTTATCTCAGCTTTCAGTCTCACTAGATGACTATACACTTCAGAGTGTATAGAGACCATCAAGTAAATTCTCTCAACTCTCTGCCACCATATCCGCAACATGTCTCTGCACCCATTTTTTTCTTTCTCTTTATTAGAAAAGCCCCAGTTTGCCCAGAACAATCTCATTTTATGCAGGTCATCCCAGGATAATTATTAATAGTGCCTCCTTACATTATTGAAATGTTATCCTAATTACACTGGAAGCTCCCCTCCCCTCTACTTCTGTCTTAATATGAGGGTATTATCACTTTTTCCCTATCTGTTGATTATACCATCCTTTTCTTGTATCTTCCACATTTGATTATTTTCTGGCTTTCTTCCATCAGTATTAATGTTTTTCCCATAATAAAAATTAAAACTCTTTATTCCATGGTTTCTTTAGCTACTTCACTTTCTCAGCTCACACTCTTGAAGAAGTCCTCAGATTCAATATAAACTACTTATAGTTTACAGTATATAAACTACTTGAAAAAGCTTCCCTGATTCTACAGATAGAGAAATTTGGGCATCCTCCCTATGTACTTTTCATATAATACTTTTTCCAGGGAAACAGAGACAATGGGAGATATATATGTAAAATAATTAGGCATTGGCTTATGCGGTTGTGGAGGCTGAGAAGTTCCCAGATCTGCAGGAGGCAACCTGGAGACTCAGGAAAGATGGTGATACAGCTCTAGTCTGAGTCTGAAAGACTGAGAACCAGGAGAGCCAACAGTATAAGTTCCAATCTAAGTCCAGCTCTGAGCAGAGAAGAAGACTGATGTCCCAGCTTGAAGGCAGTCGTGCAGAGAGAATGAATTCTCCCTTAGCATTTTTGCACTATCCAGGCCTTCCATGGAGTAGATGAGGCTCACTCACATTGGGGAGGGCAACCTGCTTTCCTCAGTATACTGATTCAAATGTTAATCTCATCTAGAAACACCTTCACAGACATACTCAGAATAATGTTTAAGGAAATATCTGGGCAACCCATGGCCTAGTAAATTTGGCATGTAAAATTAACCATCGCAAGTCTATCCCTTGTCAACGTGGCACACATATGCATCTCCTTTAATTATACTTAATTTCCAAATAAAGAAAATAACAAGGCCATAATTCTACCCAACATGATACAGCTATGCTATATACAACCAAACATGCACTAACCTCTTCCCCAGAAGAGTGATGTTTACTTTTCTCCTTGGTATCCCATAACTTAAATACTATGATGTAAAGTTAACAACACTTAAATGCTATGATATAGGACTTCCTAGGTGGCGCAGTGGTTAAGAATCTGCCTGCCAATGCAGGGGACACAGGTTCGATCCCTGCTCCAAGAAGGTCCCACATGCTGCGGAGCAACTAAGCCCATGCGCCACAACTATTGAGCCTGTGCTCTAGAGCCCATGAGCCACAACTGTTGAGCCTGTGTGCCTCAACTACTGAAGTCAATGCACCTAGAGTCCGTGCTCTGCAACAAGAGAAGCCATGGCAATGAGGAGCCCATGCACCACGATGAAGAGTAGCCCCTGCTCACTGCAACTAGAGAAAGCCCATGGGCAGCAACAAAAACCCAACACAGCCAATAAATAAATAAATTTATTAAAAAATGTTAATAAAAAGAAATAAATAAATGCTGTGATATGAAGTCAGTACATCTTATGTTACACGATAAGGAAATAAGACAGAGAAGAAAACAAAGACATTTGTGGTACATTCACACAGACATATTCATAACAGAATAAGGAGGAAATACTCATGACAGTCAGAGCCTTCATTTCCCTAGCTGGTCATGTGTTTGTAGCTGATATTTATAACTACCTTCTTCCACTATATATTCTACATTCCCTTTGTTTCGGCAAGCACCTCCACTGGTTGTGGTTCTTCCCCTGGTGGGGTGGGCAATTAGTAGTCCTGTCTGGATTGGATTATTAGAGTTTTACATTGACCTTAATCACAAGTCATGGTAATACTAAGAGATGCTCTATGGCATCTCCTAGATTGCAAACATACTCTTCCTTACATCTGTTGTGGAGTAGCAGTCCAATTTCCCCTTTGTAGTCACAATCAATCACTCCAACCAACACAGTAACAACTTTTGTTGATTCAGAAGCATGGGAGTCCAGAGTTTCTGGGAAGCCTTAAATTCCAGTTCAATTGAATCATTGTTGTGTCTCCAGGTAGAAGCATTCCTCCCTTTAGAGCCAATACCTTTGGGTCAGCAGAGCATAAGATTGCAGTATCATAAAGACTGCAAAACTTTTGCTAGAGGGTCATTAGGGTAGTAGAGAGTGGTGCCACTCTCATTTTTACACCTTTATTTCTGGACATGTGACTCCTGGCTATGGTAGAAATAGCACCATATATTGGATGCTGATTCAGATAAGATACTTGTCCCAACTCTGCAAGGCATTGTCACCTAGCTGGCACTGAATCTTCGAAAGGCCATTCTACCATTCTATCTAACCAGCTGCTTCAGGATTGTGGGGAACATTGAAAGACTAGTGAATTCCATGAGCTTATACCCAGTGTACTCACTTCGTTTGCTGTGAAGTGCACAGCAGAAACAATGCTATGTGGAATAACATAATGGTGGATAAGGCATTCTATAAGTCCACAGATATTTTGGCTGAAGCATTATATGCAGGGAAGTCAAGTCCATATCCAGAGTAAGTGTCTACTCCAGTAACAACAAAACACTGCCCCTTCCATGAAGGAAGTTGTTCAATGTAATCAACCTGCCATTAGATAGTTGGCCAATCGATCCACAGAATGGTACAATATTGATGACTTAGTGTTGATGTCTGCTGCTGTGATTAGAGACTTAGAAGTAGCCATAGCCAGGTTTTGGTGAGAGCAAGCCTATGTTGCTGAGCTCGTACATAGCCTCCGTCACTGCCACTGTGGTCACTTTGCTAAGGAGCCCACTGGGCAAGGACAGGGATGGCTTGGGAAACAGGCTGATAGGTATGCACAGAATAGGGTATGCTATCCACTTGATAATTAAAATTGTCTCCTTCTGAGGTCACCTTTTGGTGAGCATTCACATCAGAGACAAATATCTTCATTTTTTTTACCCATTTATGATACTTCTTCCCCCAATTTTCTTGTCATCAATTTTCTAATCATGTTCCATTTAGTTCCCTTACATCCAGTCAAACCATTGGCTACAGCCCATGAATTCAGTTTATAATTGCACATGTAGCCATTTATCCTTCCAAGCAAAGTGAACAACCAGGGGCAATGCTTGAAATTCTGTCCACTGGGAGAATTTCCTTTCATCACTGTCCTTCAGGGATGTCCTGTAAAGGTGCTATCATGCTATAGCTGTCCACTTTCTGGTGGTGCATGTTTATTATGCAAAACCACCTATAAACCAGGCACGAGTCTTCTCTTCCTTGGTGCAGTGATCATAGGGAACTACTAGTGAGGCAATAGGTGCAGGCTGGGAGAGAGACCCCCGTGTGGCGGTGTAGCAGGAGTGGGCACTATGGACATTTAGGCCACTTCTCCATGTAACTTGCATGAGCCTTAAGAGCCTGCTGAGGCCCAGTCACTTATATCCCACTTCCATTTGATGATGACATGTTGCTGTGCAATTCACCTCTATGACTTGATGGGTCACCTAATATCTGGTTCATGTTGGGCAGCTCATGTCACATGGTAACTGAGGGGCCTGTAGTTAATCATTCAGTTTTTACTAGGGCCTGACAGGAGGACAGGAGCTATGTCTCAAAAGGAGAGTGGTCATCCACAGAGAATGACAGGGCTTTTCTCCAAAATCCTAAGGATCTGCACCGTGATTCATCTATAGAGACCCGCCAAAGGGAGCAGACACCATCCAGATCTGCCTCTGGCCCTTCGCACACCACTGGATCTGCTAGATCATTTGACCAAGTGGCAGAGCAATTTGTAGAGGAGCCTGGACCTGCTATTGAGTCTCTTCTTGTTTTGGACCCCACTCAAAACTAGCAGCATTTTGGGTCACTTGGTAAATAAGCCAGAGTAGCTCACCCTAGAGATTAATAAGCTGCCTCCCAAATGCAAAGAGGTCCACTAGGTATTGTGCCTCTTTTTTGGAGGAGGGGCCAGATGCAACAACTTACTCTTCACCTTAGAAAGGATATCTCAGCATGTCTCACAGTCAGTGACATTTTACTGAGACTGAAAGCTTCCTAAATTTTTGTTGCATTTATTTCCCACCCTCTAACACACAAATGTCTTACCAATAAGGCTAGAGTAGTTGGTACTTCCTGCTCACTCATTCCCATCAGCATAAGAAATGTAGTGGACCAGTATAACGTCATGTGGAAAGGAAGGGTGATCAAGATCCCGGGAAGCTAAATTATGACATAAAGTTGGTGAGTTTGTACACCCCTGAGGTGGGATGATGAAAGTGTATTTCTGGCCTTTCCAGCTGAAATCAAACTGCTTCTGATGGGCCTCATTGGCAAGAAGGGTGAAGGAAAGGCATTTGCCAGACCGATAGCTGCTTCCCAGGTACTGGGCTTTGTCGATTTGCTCAAGTAATGAAACTACATTTGATATAGCAGCTGAAATTGCTGCAGTTGGAGTCAACACCTAATTAAGCTTACAACAATACACTGTCATTCTCTAGGATCCTTCTGTCTTCTACACAGGCCAAATTGGAGACTTGCATCAAGTTATTGATAGTAAACCAAAAGCAAAACTGAAACCCCCTGGAGAGATTTCAAGTACTGGAGGTAGTAGAAGAATAATGTTCCAACTCAAAGACAGGCATGGAGAAAGCAAATTCTTCCTTATTTAGTTTTTTGTTCTACCCAGGCCTTCAATGGATTGGATGAGGCACACCCATATTGGGGAGGGCAATATGCTTTGCTCAGTCTACCAATTTCAATGTTAATCTCATCTAGAAACATCCTCATAGATCCACCCAAAATGTTTGTCCCCAAATATCTGGGCACCCTGTGGCCCAGTCAAACTGACACATAAAATTAACTGTCTCAACATTAAACTGTATTAATGGGTAATGTGCAATTCACATATGTGATGAGAAAACCAGTATCCATTCCAATCTACCTAGCTCCACTGAATGTTTGATGCCAATTTTGTGTGTTGCCCCTTTGATGTGAGATTCTTTTCTCTCTAGCATCACACTGCTGGATACCACACAAATCCTGTATATGTGATTATATATGCATTTCTCACCTGTTTTTCCTGATATATCACTGATTCAAGACTGTATGACTGAATTAAGATATGAAGAAACTAAGTGGATTTAAATTATAGCCAGCACAGAACAGCAACAAATTAAAAATTAATAGTAGACATTCCTGAATTTTAAAGTCGTTCACTTGTGTACACCTCTAGAGAAGGTGACTAGTCTAAAAATCTAATCCCCTCTCATGTTCTCCCTCTTCCTCAATCCCATCTCCTTTCTCGTCTTTCTTCATCCTTCTAACTATCCATTTTTTAACATTTCAGATATTTCTGATGCCTAGCCAATTCCAATTATGATTTGAAGGTTATTTCTCCATAAGGTGTTTTGCTAAGCAAAATAGTCTGCTTTTTAAAAATAAATTCTAATGAAAAAAAAAAACAGAAAAAAAATGAATTTTGTTGCCAATATTAGTTTAGACTAGTTTTTTTTTTTTTTTTTTTTTCCTAAACCACTCTTGTCTATGTTTTCCACATAAACATGAACTATTTCAGAGCTGGGTCCACAGCTTGTTTTGCCATTGTTTCACAAACAGCTTTTGAAGTGTCTGGTCTGTTTTAAACAGTAAATACATATGTGCATAAGAGTACAGAAACCTGAAAAATCTTAATACTAACACAATGTTACTACAGCAAAATACATACACATATACATACATAAGTGGGATATTTCTTGTGTTTGTTTTCATTCTTTCTTTGATAACACAAATTCAGCTACTTGACATTTTCAACTAATCATCTCAGGGAGTCACCTTTAAGATTAACAGAGAACCATAAAAGGGCAAGAGTTCTCATACCAACCTCTGGTGACACAGAAGAATGACACATGTCTAAGCATGACCCTTATTGGTTAGCCCTAGACTAAGGTTGCGTGAACATGAATATTTTTTATTTACTCCATTAAGAGCATTCTTGCTTACTCAAGTCTGAGTACTCTGCAGCCAATACTGACTTCCATGACCCATTTCTCCCAATTATTACTTCTTACTGCCTTTATAGTTAGTAGTATATCTATCAACCACAGCTCAGTGAATCCCTTCTACTCAGAATAACAAGTTCATCGAAGATGTAAATAGCTAATTATAATTTATAAACACGTGCTTGAGCTGGAAATATAGGTATTCTTTCATCTGATCTAAGAGTTCTTGGACTGTCATTGCATTTTGTATATCTCAAATGTTGCATGTAATGGCCTATTCTCTTATTAACTCAATGATATAAAAATTTTATAGTAATTAGAATTTTGGTTTTACATTTGCTTAGGTTTTATATTACATTTTTATATTGTATAGTATCTGTCATATATCTATTCAGTTTTTACTATGTTCTTATAAATTCTGTAGATTTAAAACAAAAATCTTCTTAACTTAATGTTTTCAAATGTCCCTTTGTTTTAATTTTTATTTAGGCTTTAGTTTAATATTACTGAATGATAGCAATTTCTAAATATTTCCTGAAAAAGAAATCCCTGAAATATGTCTGCAAGCTGTAGTGTAGAATGATTAATACAATGAAACTGCATAGTTTGTACATTATAATCATTCCTCTCCTACCAGGAGAAATCTTTCCATGGTTTTGGAGGGCAATGACATTTATGATAAAGACATTTCTCAGAAAAGTAATCCCAGTAGTCTTCTGTCAAACAAACCAATGATGTTTCAGAAATTTGGTAATTTCATCAAAGTTTACAAACTTTTTTTAGTGGTTATTTTTATTTATGTTTTTATGTAGTTCTGAACAGAAACATCCTGTAGCAGTGAAAAAAGTAAGGTCTTAATAAGTTGGATTCAATCAGTTGAAACCCCAGCATTGAACTTTCTAGCTATAAGAATTTGTACAAGTAGCTTATGCATCTCTGCACATAAGTTTTCAAATTTGTAAAGTTAGAATATCTCACCTTGTTATCTTAAAGGTTCGGAAATAATATATGCAAAGCATTTAGCAGGTGTCCAGGACTGAGTATATTACTGCATTCTTGCCAAAATATAGGACTCCTTTTTCTCCTATAGCATGTTCTTTTGCCTATGGTGGCATCCAGTAACTGTCTGGTTTAATCATAGCTCTGAGGTCTGTAGTTCTCAGAGCTGCATGCAAAATACTGGCCATGCAGCCCTCACAGCAATTGTCTTCCAGAATTATAACCAAGATGCTACTTTGAATACCAAGAGACACTTTTCATTCAGCAGCCATGTCTCCCTCTATCAGCTGAAACTAATTCAAGTAGTATTTCTTCTCTTTGTGCTTATTTCTTTTATCCATCAGCAATGCTGATTTTATCGAATGCTAAACTGACCTTCAATATCCTCAAGTTCAAATTTGGTTTCTTATGTCTTACCTCCAATTTCAGGATGAAGTGCTTCATGAAACACTTTAAATTCTAAATAAGGATTCTTAGTTTGGCATCTTTGGACATGTCTTCAAGGTCTATGAAAGTGTGTTTTAAATACTATTGAAAAATAGATTGTTGAAGGAAAATTGAACAGAATTTCTTTGTTCAAGGTCAGCATCATATGTTGGGTTAGTGGAATTTTATTTTTAATTTCAATTTATTTTATTTAATTTCTAATTTAAAGTTTATTTTTATTTCAATTTATTTTATTCAATTTTTAATTAAGAAAAGCTTTTATTGAAGTATAAGTTACTTATAACCAAGTACACCAATTTAAAACATACAGTTTGGTGAACTTTTACAGATGTATAAACTCATGAAACCGTCACTGTAATCAAGATACAGACAATTTCCATCGTTCAAAAGTTTGAGTGAAACACCTCTAAGAGTTTCCTTGTGCCACTTTGAAGGTCCTCCTTTTTTCCTTCCCTTGCCTGTCCCAGGCAACCACTGATCTGCTTTCCATCATTATAGATTAGGTTGTATTTTCTAGAATTTTATGTAAATTATATCATGGAGTATATACTCTTTTGCCTCTGGCTTCTTTCTCTGAGCAAAATATTTTTGAAATCGCTGTTATTTTATCAGAAGTTCATGTCTTTTTATTGCTGGGTAATATTTCACTGAATACTAAGGCAATATGCCATGACTGAATACTAAGGACACACCATAATTTGCTTATCATTTCACCTGTTGATAGACATTTGAGTAGTTTCCAGGTTTTGGCTTTGTGAAATAACTTACTGTGAACATTTGTGTACAAGTCTTTGTATGGATACATGATTTGGGGGATAAATACTTAGGAGTATAATTGCTGAGTTATATGGTAAGTATATGTTTAACTCATGGAAACTGCTAGTTTGCCAGAGTGGTTATAGTACTTCAAGTTCCCACCAGCAGTTAGTTTGCCAGAGTGGTGTATGAGAGTTCTAGTTATTTTGATCCTTGTCAACATTTTGAATTTTTAAACTTTAGCTATTCTGGTAAGTGTGCAGTGGTATTTTCATTGTGTGTGTGATTTCCCCCCTAAATTTTTGTTTGTTTTTGAATTTTGAGGTATAATTTACATATACTAAAATTCATCCTTTACTTTAGCATATAGTTTTTTAAAAAGAAATAGACCTAGAGTCTGTCATACAGAGTGAAATAAGCCAGAAAGAGAAAAACAAATACTGTATGCTAACTCATATATATGGAATCTAAAAAAAAAAAAAAATGGTACTGATGAACCCAGTGACAGGGCAAGAATAAGGATGCAGATGCAGAGAATGGACTGGAAAACGCAGGGTTGTGGGGTTGGGGGCGAAGGGGAAGCTGGGACGAAGTGAGAGAGTAGCATAGACATATATACGCTACCAACTGTAAAATAGATAGCTAGTGGGAAGTTGCTGTATAACAAAGGGAGATCAACTTGATGATGGGTGATGCTTTAGAGGGCCAGGACAGGGAGAGCGGGAGGGAGTCGTGGGAGGGAGGGGATATGGGGATATATGTATAAATACGGCTGATTCACTTCGGTGTACCTCGAAAGCTGGTACAAGAGTGTAAAGCAATTATATTCCAATAAAGAGCTTAAAAAATAACATTTTTGATTATCAAAAAGTGAATTAGATAACCAAATTTTTAACTCTTAATGTCTCATAAAATATTGATTAATTCCATTATCAACATATATGATTCAACATCAAAATTTAATGGTTGATTTTAGTTATATGATGGGTTAAAAAGTTTTATTTGCCCTTTCCAATGCTGATTATTTTCTTTAAAGCACTTTATTGAAGTATGGATGACAAACAAAAATCTATACATATTTACAACTTGATGAATTTGGAGATAAATATATATCTATGAAACCATCACTGCAATCTATGCCATAAACATATCCAGCATCTCCAGAAGTTTTTATTCATTCTATTATTATTGTTATTAATTTTTCTAATAAGAACACTGGATCTACACTTTTAGCAATTTTTAAGTATACAATACAGTATTGTTAACTATAAGCACAATGCTGTACAGTAGATCTATGACTTATTTACCTTGTAAAACTGAAACATTGTGCCCTTTGACTAATATTTCTCCATTTTACCTCCTCTGCCCCTGGCAACTACCATTCTGCTCTCTGCATCTAAGGGTTTGACTATTGTAGGTTCTTCATGTGAGTGGTATCATGTAGTATTTGTCCTTCAGTATTTGCTCATTTCATTAAGCTTAATGTCTTTCAGGTTTATCCATATTGTCACATACAGCAGGATTTCCTTCTTTTTTTAAGGCTAAATAATATTCCATTCACTGTATATATGACGTTTTCTTTATCTGTTTATCCATCAATGGACATTTTAGTTGCTTCCTCCATGTCTTGGCTGTTTTGAATAATACTGCAATTAAAACAGTTGTGCAGATATCTTTTTGAGGTTCTAATTTCAGTTCCTTTGAATATATACTCAGAAGTAGGATTTCTGGATTATATGGTGGTTTTATTTTTAATTTTTAAAAGAAACTTCATACTGTTTTCTATAGCAGCTACACGGATTTATACTCCTACCAAGGAATGTAAAAGCCTTCCCTTTTCTCTACATCCTCACCAGCATTTGTTATCTTTCAAAAAAATAAGTTATTCTAATAAGTATGATTTAACTCATTGTGGTTTTGATCTGCATTTCCCTGGTGTTTAGTGATGTTAAGCACCTTTTCATAAACCTGTTGGTATATCTTCTTTGGAGAAATGTTTATTCAAATCCTTTGCTATTTTTAGTGACTTGTTTTTTGCTGTTGAGTTATGGGAGTTCCTTATATATTTAAGGTATGAACCCTTTATCAAATATATGGTTTGCAGATATTTTCACCCATTCTCTGAGCTTCCTTTTTATTTTAATTGATTTTTTTCTTTACTGTGCAGGATCTTTTTAGTTTGATGTAATCCTGCTTATCTATTTTTGCTCTTGCTGCCTATGCTTTTGGTATCATAGCCAAGAAATCATTAACAAGGCCAATGTCAAGAAACTTTTTCCTGTTTTCTTCTAGAGAGTTTATGGTTTCAATTTTTAACATTTAAGTCTGTAATCTCTTTTGAGTTGTTTTTGTGTATGGTGTAAAAAAGAGTCCAATTTTATTATTTTGCATGTGGATGTTCAGTTTTCCCAACATTGTTTATTGAAGAGACTATCCTTCCCCACTCTCTATTCTTGACCTCCTTGTTGAAGGTCAGTTGGCCATATATATGTGGTTTATTTCTGGCCTCTCTGTTCTGTTCCATGGTTTGTATGTCTGTTTTTATGCAAGTTCCATACTGTTTTGACTACTATAGTTTTGTAATATATTTATAAGTCATATATTGTTTTCCTGGTTTTGTTTAGTTGTTCATGTGCTCTTGTAGGTCAGGCTCCCAGAATGAATGGGCCTGCTTCTGCGGGGATGGGGCAGCTGTTGAGATCCTCACTCTAGCCATTGAGAGTCCCCCACCTCCTTTGTTCTTAGATAACCCCAAGTGGTCTAGCCATGCTGATTCCCTCAGTGTCATGGGTGAGGCTTTGAGAAAAGCAGGTCTCCTAAGGTCTAGGGAAGTTAGATGTTCATTTTACTCTCTCTTTCCACCATGGGGCTGTGCTGTGCTGTGTTAGGGGAGGGGTAAAGCAATACTGTTTTTCTTACCCTTTTCAATGTATCTTTTCTTATTTCTGTACTTCTCCAGTGTACTGTAGCCTCAACTGGATTCTGGAGCCTTCATGAAGGCATTTTTGTCCAAGGATGATTGTTAAATAGATGTTTCTGTGGGAAGGGCTGAACTTCCTATTCTTATATCTTGCTTATATCACTCTGGTCAATTTAATATATATTAATCAGAGATGACTACGTGGTCAACTGAACCACTCATAATTAATGTAAGTTTTATTATATGCAAGAGTTTAGTATTATAAGTAAAGCTATGATGAATCTTTTGCTAAGTTAGTAGTCATTTAAACATAAGTAAAATTTTAATTATCTGATATATGGGCTTTTTGGAGATTAGATATTGTTAAAGTGATCTTAAACCTGAAATTTGAGTACCCCTTCCCATTTCCAAATATTTGTTTCTTGAAGCAAACTGCATTGTTTTGCTATCTACTCACATTCCTCTTTGAAAATAAACAATTAAAAACTTGAAACTTACCCACGAGATAAGGAGTTAATTAACAATATAGATTTACATTTCTCTTTGATTGCATAAAATTCTTATTTTACCTGGCTTGCATCAAGTGTAAAGTGTTTATGTTCATTTATGTTAATTGTTGACCTTTTCTTTTGATTAACTAAGCCTGTAACCAATTAGAATTGGAGACATATTTCATGTTCTCCTAATATGGTGTATATCTAGCCCAAGTGTGGAAATGAATGTCTTCGGTAGGTAGCATTAAAACAGGCACATAAAAGAGAGATTTTAAATAAATAGTTCTTCATTGTGAGAACAATTGTTTTAACATTCTAATTCACTACAAAATAAAACTGTGAGAACTTTGAGAAACAAACAAAAATTAACATTGATCAAGTGTTCCAGGCATACTTAACCAAAGTACTAATCTAATTGTTGAATATGCAATTCTAAGACCCTTTAGGACCAAACTGTGAAAATACAGAATTGTTAGAGTTTAGGGAGATGATCTTCCCAATATATTTAATACCATAAAGGCCAAACTGTAAGCATTGTATTCAGTTCTGGATATCACGCTCAAGAGGGGATATTCACATGCTGGAGCTTGTCTGAACAACACATGGATTGTTGGCACCTCAGACCACATAATTAACTATTGGAATAACTGGGGTATTTAACTTGGAAAAAAAGTCAATCAGAAAACAAACAAACAAAAAACAAAAATAAACAAATTTGATAATGGTCTTCAAATACTTGAGAGACTTATATTACACATCAATTAAGATTATTTTCTCAGGCTTTTCAGGGGCTGGGAGGTAGGTGAAAAATTAAGACTATAAATTTCACTTTAACATTAAAAAAAAAACCTACTTCTAATATACAGAACCACTTAAAGAAACTATAATGGTTTTCTTTAATAAGAAGGATGTTATCATTGGAGATGCTCAAGGATACTAAACTGTCATTGAGTTGTGAGAATATAGAGTAGATTTGAAGATCTGATAGATACTTGGCTTAACTCTATCATGGGGCTAGCTCTGTCAATGTCCCCTCTAAATTTGATTATTTCTGAATATATGGTATGAAAATGATTGTAGAAACTAATTTAAAAAGGAATGACACAGTAGAAAATATGAAATAGTTAAACACTTATTAAAATAGGTATTAGTCCTACACACAACAAAATACAAAATAATGTTGAGAGAAACAAAAGGAGCCATAAATAAATGATGAGATATGTCAAGTTCATGTATTGGGAGGTTTGGTGTTGTTAAAGTGTTAATTTTCCCTGAAGTTATTTATTAATTCATTGCAACCCAAATAAAAATGCCAATAGATATACTTTGATAGAAATTGACATGCTGATTCTAAAATTTATATGAAAATCCAAACAACCTAAAATAGCTAAAGCAGTTTTGTAAAATATGAGCAAAGCTGGAGAACTAGCACTATCATGATTTCAAAACTTTACATAGATATATTTATATAATCTATATGTATATTATGTAGAGAGACAGATACAGATATATAGGTATAGAGCTATCACAGAATGAAAAATAAATCAATGCAGTGGGAAATGGGCAAAATGAAAATACTGGAACTGACATTTCACATAATAAGGTTATGAATGTGAAGTAAGTATTGAAAGGACGCTCAGCATCATTAGTTATCAGGAGAATCCAGTTGAAATCGCAATTATATACAATTCCGCACCTAATTGACTAACATTGAAAAGACAACAAATACTGGCAAGGATGCAGAGCAACTTGAACACATGTACATTGTAGACGAGACTGTAAAATGATAGAGCCACTTTTGAAAACTGTTTGGCAGTATCTTATAAATGTGAATGTACACCTATTATACCACCAAACATTTTCACTGTTATCAAAGAGATGTGACAACATTTGTGCATTAAAAAGACTCGTACAGTGATATTCATAGAACCTTTGTTCATAAGGGTCAAGAACTGAAAGCAACCCATATTTATTAGCAAGCAAATTAACAAGCATTTTTATAAACTCATACAATAAGATACTTCTAAACAGTGAAAAGAAACAAAGGACTGATATAGGTGCTAACATGGATGAATATAAAAAATAATATGTTGTAGGAAATAAGCCAGATGAATATAAGTTCATACTGTATGAATCCATTTATATGAAATGTTAGAAAGTCAAAATAATCTTTAGTAACAAAGTAAGTCAGTGATTTTTCAGGGATGCATTGCATTGGCTGCAGAGAGGCACTTAGGAAGCTTTGGGAGTGATGGAAATGTGTTATATCAATTTTGATGGTGGTTAAACAGATGTATTTATTATCCAGATTCATTAATTGTATGCTTAAAAACAATGTGCTTTATTTCTATAAATTATATCTCAAAGTTTATTTTTTCAACGATAGTAAAAAAACATACACGTTAAAAGTAATGAGAATGTAAAGAGCTAGATGCTATGGAAACTTCGTGAGAGTGATTATTTTAGGAACAAACACAATAGAAACATTGCCCAAAAGACTATGGAACGATCAAAAGTCACTAAAGAAAAAGAAGATACAGAATGGAAAAGGAGAAAAAAAGGAAATGGGAAAGGAAAGATAGAACTGTTTATATTACTTGATAGTCTTCCATGTAAACAATGACTAAATATGTTAATGTAGACATAAAATCTGATTATAAAGGAAAATGGTAATATTCTAGTGTTTTCAGGAAATGATGTTTTTGTAAGTAATGTAATGCAGAACAGGCTTGAAAGATGTTCTTCTGCTACATCATTCCAAACTCTCTTGTCAATAAAAAAGGCATATGGCATTAATTATGGGATGGCAATGTGAAAGGCACATGTTAATTTTCAAGTGAAAGAAATTGCATAAAATATTTTTATGGCCATCATCATCATTATAATAACACTTCCAACATACGTGCCCAGTCCTGAAAAAAAATTATTCGAATTTTACGTCCATTGCAGCAGGCTAAATCAAAGATGTTGCTGTTATCACGTTAAGAATAATAGTTCTTTTTCTTTAGTATCTGCATAGAAAATAGCAGGGAAATGAAATGCACCTGCTGATATTTTTGAATTTTTCTAGGTTACGCACACCCGCAAGTGTGTGTGTATACAGTAGATCCTCATTACATATATATATGTGTGTGTGTATGTATACACACATATATATGGGAATATATGTGTGTATATATACACAGTAGAGCCTCATTATTTACAGATTTTGTATTTAGGAATTTGTCTACTTGCTAAAATTTATCTGTAAGCCCAAAGTCAATATTCATAGCACATTTGCAGTCATTCATGGGCATGCTCAGAGAGGAAAAGGTCTTAATAATGCATTGTGCACATTTCCTTCTAAGGTCAAAGCACGTTCTCAGCTGACTCGAAACAGTGATACTCTGACTTCTTATTTCCTCTCTCATACTGTGAACAGATGTCCTTTCCGTGATCTATTTAGTGCCACATTTCTTACATTTTCCTACTTTTGGTTGGTGATTTCATTGTTTAAAATGACCTCTAAGCAGAGTGCCAGTGTGTTCTAGTGTCCCTAAATGCAAGAAAGCTGTGAGGTGCGTTACAGAGAAAGTACATATGTTAGATAAGTTTCATTCAGGTGTGAGTTACAGTGCTATTGGCCTTGAGTTCAGTGTTGATGAATCAACAATATCTACTCAATAAGGTGTCTATAAATAGAAATACATATAAAACAAGACTATATATCAATCTGTTGATGAAAATATTGTGACCAGAGGCTCGTAGGAACCTAACTCTGCATTTCTCCTGGGAGCAGTGGTTCAGTATTCGCTATGCAGTGTTCATGGTGACTCTATAGAGCATAACAACTATGAATAATGAGAATGGACTATACAGGTTAATAAGGAAGTAGATGCTGACTCCTTTTCTGTAATTTCTCATTCAGATTACTTAAAGCAGTGATCATGAAATTGTCAGGCAAGAATCTTTTGGGGGACTTTCTGGTGACTTCATTATTTTTGTCCCTGTCTCTAACTGGGTGTAATATTTCCCTGCTCAGTTCTGGCTACAGTTAGCACTTGAGGATGTAAGGAGTAGACAGTAGCTTCAGACACAGGTTCAGACTGGCTTACCAGTGTTCTTTTCTCTCATAGCCCTATTTTGTGAGGATCTTCTTTTTGGGGTCTAGGCGCTGCCTTTCTGCATGAATTTCTAATACCTACTAGTTCTCTGCTACTTTAGCTGTTTTCTCTAAACTCCAACTTTGGCCTCATAGATAAGGTACCCACTATGCCTAAGTAGCTCCTAGGACTCCTGTTTTTTTTCCTGGATAACTTACACCATTGCTAGAGAAGATATCAAGGCAAGAAGTTTTTATATAGCTATCTGAGAAAAAGAGTGCTCTATTTGGTATAACAAAGTTATACATGCACATGGTAATATATAAATATTGATAAAAGCACCAGAAAGCCTACAATAAAAAGCTAGCCACCTCCAGTTCCAGTTTTTTCCTTTAACCTTCCAGTCCCTTCCCCTGGAAGAAATCATTTTATACTATTTCTGTTTTTATTCCTATTGCTGATTAATCCTCAAAAAATAAATCATAGGCATATAACATTATTTATCATCTAGACATTATTTATTGACTCTATGAAAAATGAAGCCTTTGTATTCACATGCTCTCTTACCATTCTCACCTCTGCATTCTTTATACTTATGTGATTATTTTTAATTTATCTCTTCATATCCTTGGTTAACTTCCACTAATTAATTATTTTAACACGACTTTGTACTGTATCTCTTCTTTTTTTTTTTCTTTTTTTAAGTAAATTTATTTATTTATTTATTTATTGGCTGTGTTGGCTCTTTGTTGCTTCACATGGGGCTCTCTCTAGTTGCGGCAAGCGGGGGCTACTCTTCATTGTGGTACGTGGGGGTCCTCATTGTGATGGCTTCTCTTGTTGCAGAGCACAGGCTCTAGGCGCGCAGGCTCAGTAGTTGTGGCACACAGGCTTAGTTGCTCCGAGGCATGTGGGATCTTCCTGGAACAGGGATAGAACCCATGTGCCCTGCATTGGCAGGCAGATTCTTAACCACTGAGCCACCTAGGAAGTCACTATACCATATCTCTTTTCTTTCTTAAACTTGATAAGTCTGTCAGCTGTATTTTACTTTATTAATCCCACCTTTTCCTCTACACCTCTCTCTTTTCTCTAAACCTCCAACTTCTGTCAGCAGTTTTACTAAATTTTCAGAATAGGTAATACTTACATTTTGTTTTTAAACCTTATTTATTTATTTATTATTTTACCTTTTTTTCTCCCAGGTTTACTGAGATATAACTGATACATATCACTGTGTAAATGTAAGGTGCGCAGCATAATGATTTGACTTACATACGTCATGAAATGATTATCAATAAATTTAATGAACATCCATCATCTCATAGAGATACAAAAATAAAGAAATAGGAAATTTTTTTTCCTTGTGGTGAGAACTGTTAGGATTGACTCTCTCTCTCTCTCTCTTTCTTTTTTTTTTTTTTTTGAGTCGTGCTGTGTGGTTTATGGGATTTTAGTTCCACCAGGGATCAAACCTGGGCTCTTGGTAGTGAGAGTGCAGAGTCCTAACCACTGGATTTCCAGGGAATTCCCAGGATTGACTCTCTTAACAACTGTCATATATTATCTACAACAGTGTTAATTGTATTTATCATGTTACATGAGGGTGAGTCAAAAATTACCCACACTCTGGCTGTAGAATTTATTGTAATTAACTTTTAGAAAAGACAGGTACATCATTTTTTGACATAATCTCCTTGCTTTTCAATACATTTTGTCTATCTGTCAACAAGCTTTCGTATTCCTCATTAAAAAATGTTTTAGGCTGGGCCTAAATTTAGGCTGCAAGCCACAAATGCACTGCTGCCTTCACTTCATCAGAAGTGAATCTTCGTCCTCTTAGGGCTGCTCTCAGGGGACCAAACAGATGCAAGTCTGATGGAGCAAGATCAGGACTACAGGGAGGATGCTTTAACACCCCAAAATGAAGTAATCCATGGCAGATTTAGGTTTTGAAAACTTTGTGCAAGGTAGGTACCGAAACAACTCACAAAAGAGCATAAACAGAAGTGTTTGGATATCTGCAAACAAAATTTGGACCAATACTCTAAGGAAGGTGAAAGTTTGTTAAAGAGAATCATTACTGGTGACGAGTCATGGATTCATCACTACAAGCCTGAGACTAAACGGCAGAGTATAGAATGGAAACACCCTCCATCGCCAACCAAGAAAAAGTTCAGAAGTCAACCATCAGCTGGAAAAATTGATGCTTATAATTTTCTGGGATTCTCAAGGGCCGATATTGAAACATTATCAGGAAAAAGGTTCGACAATCAACAGTGCTTGTTACAGTGAGATGTTTATTGAAGAGCTGAAGCCTAAACTTTGGATTAAATGCAGAGGACTGCTATCCAAGGGCTTTGTGATCTTGCATGACAATGCACGTCTGCACACTTCTGCCCACACTGTCGACAGTCTGCAAAAACTTCGTTTTGAGGTTTTAAAGCATCCTCCCTGTAGTCCTGATCTTTCTCCATCAGATTTTCACCTCTTTGGTCCCCTGAAAGCAGCCCTAAGAGGACGAAGATTCACTTCTGATGAAGTGAAGACAGCGGTGTATTCATGGCTCGTAGCCTAAATTTAGGCCCAGCCTAAAACATTTTTTAATGAGGGGATACAAAAGCTTGTTGACAGATGGACAAAATGTATTGAAAAGCAAGGAGATTATGTCGAAAAATGATGTATCTGTCTTTTCTAAAAGTTAATTCAAATAAATTCTACAGCCAGAGTGTGGATAATTTTTAACTCACCCTCATACATTACATCCCTAGAACTTATTTATTTTATAGCTGGAAGTTTGTACTTTTTGACTGCCTTCATTCAGTTCCCCCTCCCCCGGCCCCTTGCTTCTGGTAACCACAAATCTGATCTCTTTTTTATGAGTTTGTTTGTTGAACCCTATTTAAACTTCCTTGTTTGATCTCAAGGTCAATTATAAATGTTAAAAAGCAAATAACAGGATTTACTTTACAGTGAAATATTACTCAGTATAGAGGCAAGCAGAGTGATAGGGTTTTGTTTCTTTCTCATAGATTCATTATAACATTGTACCATTGAAAACACATAGTCCTAGTGTAAAATTTAATATCTTCTTACAGTGTATCAGTGGTTTAAGATTAAGGAAATCACTTTACTTCATATTTGGGTCACCCCTCTGTTGTAGTTTTTCTTTCCACTTATTATTACTACACTGTATATAAAAAATATAAATACATATTATATATTATGAGATTTTAAAAATTTATTTGTTTATTGGCTGTGTTGGGTCTTCATTGCTACACACAGGCTTTCGCTAGTTGCAGCGAGGGGGGGCTGCTCCTCCTTGTGGTGCGTGGGCTCCTCATTTTGGTGGCTTCTCTTGTTGTGGAGCATGGGCTCTAGGCACATGGGCTTCAGTAGTTGCAGCACATGGGCTCAGTAGTTGTGGCTCACCAGCTCTAGAGTGCAGGCTCAATAGTTGTGGTGCACGGGCTTAGTTGCTCCACGGCATGTGGGATCTTCCTGGAGCAGGGCTCGAACCTGTGTCCCCTGCATTGAGCAGGTGGATTCTTAACCACTGCGCCACCTAGGAAGTCCCTATATTATTGAGATTTTAAATTGCTTTTGGTTTCTTACTTAGAAAATATACAAATGTCTTCTTTAACTTTAGGTTTTTATTCTGTTACTTGAATTTGGAGGCTATTGATTTCCCATTTTATTTTGGATGGTTACTCTTCAGGTCTATCAGAAACTGTCATTCTGCCCTTTATTTGTATTAAAGTTTTGGAGTAATTCCATTGTTTTCCTCCTTTTAGTCTTCAGACTTATTTGACTAAAGTACAGTCCCAGGTATCCTCCTTAGAAAAGGTGTATTGAATGTGAACTTTCTGATTCTTTACCTGCCTAAAATTACCAATTCAGGCAGGTATAGAAATTTCATAGGCTGAAATTGTTTTCTCAAAACCTGTAAGTTATTGACCCCTATACCACTGCTGCTGCTGAAAAGATGACATGGATCCTGGTTTCTAGCCTTTTGAACACCCAAGAGCCAGGGGCTCTGATAACGGAGGGCAGGAGTAGAAGGATGTCTTAGCTCAAGAAAAGAAAGAAAATTCACCTGCACTTTTGTGTTCTCTTGGGACCCTCAGCAGTTTGGATGCTGCCAACCCACCCTGGTAAGGGTGGATCTTCTTTACTCAGTCTTCTGATTCACTCACCTCTTTCAGAAACACCCTAACAGACACACCCAGAAATAATATTTTGCCAGCTCTCTGAGCATCCCTTAGCCTAGTCAAGTTGACATGTAAAATTAGCCATCACATCTGTGTTTCCTTGGTTTATGTTTTCAGATCATCCTAGATGTTACTCTGTTGTCAATATCTTCAACTCACCTCTTCTGTTGTTTCTATGGTAAATCCAGGTGGAAAAAATCAATCCTGGATGATTTCAACTGACCATCTTCAGCTCTGTATTCCAAGGTAGCTAAATTGAGCTGAAGAAAAATCAATAAACCACCAAGACTAATGCTAGTATAAAAGTATGACCCACAAATTGAAACAGGATTGAAATTGTCTTATATTACTTAGACATTTCCCTGCTCTATTATTTTGTTCATTCTCCACAGCTATTATGTAAACTTTTATTATCTTATATTTCACACTCTCACATCTTCCCTTGACTTTCTCAGGCAAATGACTTCCTAACCTATTTTCAGAGACACTAGAAGTCACAAACAAGGACTTGTCTCAACTATATTATTGACTATACACTTACCTACATTTTTGCCCACCCATGGTTTCTTTCCTTCTGTACAACAGAAAAGGGTTCTCTGTAGATACCTTTTAGAAGGCTTGCTCTGATTTCTATGTTGAGACTACACAGCAGCGGAGAAGAGATGCTAACATAGAAACCCACTAGGAAACTATTGTATAGTTTAGGTCAAAAATTATGGTAGCTTGGTCTGGGGGGATAGCAGTAGAAATTATGAGAAATGGCCAAATTTTTGATGTAAATGTAAAGCTTAGCAATATTTGCTTAAGGAATAGATGAAATGTGTGAAAAAAAGAGGAGTTAAGGACATCTCCAGGATTTTTAACAATTGAAGAATAGAGTTACCAGTTGCTGAGCTGGATAGGACTGTAGAAGTAGAAGGGTTTAGGAAAAGGTCACATCAATTTGGCATGTTAAGTCTGAAATGTTTATTAGACATCCAAGTGGATATGTTAAGTAGGCGATTGTATCTATAATTCTGAAGTTCAGGGAAAAGTCCAGGTTGGGCATTCACATTTGCAATCTGTAAGCATGCACATGTACTGAAAGCATAAGACCAAATGAGGCCACCAAGGAAATACATGTAAAAAGGTCCACCCAAGAACTGAATTCTGGGGCATTTTGGTTAGGAAGGTTTGTTTTGGTTAGGAAGATGAGGAAGAGCCATAAAGTGAAACTGAGACTGAGATGAGCTACTGTCCTGAGAGCCAAGTGAAGGAATTGTTTCCAGGAGAAAAGAGTGATGAAAACAGTGTCAAACATACAGAGAGATAAATAACATGAAAATTTAGAATTATCTGTTAGGTTTAACAGTGTAAATGGAGATTATTTGTGACCTTGTCAAGAGCAGTTTCAGTGGAACAAAGGTGAGAAATGGAATTAGAGAGAACACTTATATTGACAGATGTTTTTAAAAGATATAAAATATTATGTAGAAACGTTAACATGCTTATATTGTGATAACAGCAATGTTGTACAGAGAGAAAAAAATGTTACTTGACTTGCAAGGAGACAGTTGCTGGGTCAGAAATCCTTGAGTAAGTGATTGGCCTTTGTTAGGAGCAAGGAAAGTTCTGTCTGTCTGTCTTTCTATCTGTCTATCTATCTATCTATTCATCTATCTATTGGTAATATTGTAAAAGAGAAGCCAGAATATATGGACAGGTAGATGGTAGACATTTTGAAGACTTGTAAAACGATATTTTAATTACATCTGTTTTCTCAGAGAAATGTGAGAGAGAAATGTGTCATCAGTCAAGAGTGCAGATGGTGGAGGAGGTTTTTGATATTTGAGGAGAGAAGACATGAAGTAATCATTTAGGAAAATGGGAGAGCGGTTGTCTCTAGAAGAAAATAATTAGTTAAGTTTATATATTTTGTCACTTTCCATAGATCTATTTTTCAAATCACATTTTATTACCACAACTACTTATACATACAAATGAAGTAAGTATTCAAAGCACTTTCCTTTTCTTCTGGAAACTCTGAGAACCATTGTTTTGTTGATTTATGTTTCAGTGGTAGTTCTAAAAACTTTAAGTTAAATCTTAAAACTAAGCTATGGGCATGATTCTTTCAGTGCCACTCCCACCAAAAAGAAGACACAAGCATATAGGAAATCATGAACAAAGTGTGCTTCTATGATAAATGTGCAGTTTCTCTTTAAGTTCAGTCAACAGTGGCTGAAAACCATAGTTTTTTGTTTGTTTTGTCTTTTTTAACAATCTAATTGTTTCTGCACTATTTCTCACTCATTTCTTTAATATTCTCTTGCTGACCAATTAATCCATGGTTGTCAAAATCCGTAGAACTATATACCACAAAACAATTTTAAGGTATATAAATTTTAAGAAGCCAACTCAAATATGGGGACCCCCAAAAGGGAATACAATCTGTAACAAAAAATTTATTACAAATAACTTATTACAAATGAATGAGAAGTTATTAAATAACTGATTGCAAATGAATGACATAACAATAATGATAGAGAAGAAAAGGACAAAGCTAATAAGCTTTGGAAAACAGTATTATGACTAGATACAGGTAAAAGGCAAAAGGAATGGTATACAAATACTGTGCTGTATTTGAGTTTCTCATGGAGGCGTGGGTTAGCCATTCAAAAAGTACTTTATTTGTGTACCATAGTGGAACAAAGAAGTGCATATATTGTAGATAATGAGAGCCAGTTTCTCCCTCTCCGAAAAAAGAAATTACAAACAAATAAGGAAAAGGTAAAGACTAGAATAGACCCTGTGGTATGAGATTAGAATCAGAAGTATCAGTAGGAGCCATGGTTTTAAAAATATATATACAGATAGATAGACAAAGAAATCAGTGTAGTTGGTATGTCATTGTAGGAAGGATGTGTGTGTGTGTGTGCATGTGTGTGTGTGCATGTGTGTGTGTGTGTGTGTGTGTGTGTGTGTGTGATCTCCTACCGTTGTCCCCAGAGAGGGCTTAAAATAATTGGCATCCTAGTAGGAATGAACACGCCTACCATTCTGATTTTGGTTACTAAAGATCATGTTCCAATAAAAGGGGCCTAGGCTCCTTGGAGAAGTAATTGATTCCAGAGCTGGAGCAGGGAAACTACAAGATGAGCCTGTAGAGCACTTTATAATGCCAGAAAGTAAAGAAGTGTTCAAAAAAGGATGGGGACACATTAATAGGGCAAAGGAGCCAATCCGAAAGATGTCTTAATTGCAAAGTTGGAACAGATTAGTAACAAAATAAATAACAATAGCATTCAATTATAACCTCTAAAATAAAATAATACTCATGATATAAATAAAATAATGAATAAATTAATACATGGAGAAGGGACAGTGTTTTCTTACCAAATTATAATAAATGTAGAAGAAACAAGGGATATAGGAAATCACCATTAGTAAAGCACAGTAATATTGTTACATGATGGATGCTAGAAATAGTGGGTGAAAGTTTGAGGAAATACAGAATATTTACATAGTTCCAAAGGATGCCCCCCAAGATATTTTTTTAATTATTTTATTTATTTATTTATTTTTTATTTATTGGCTGCCTTGTGTCTTTGTTGCTGCACGCATGCAGGCTTTCTGTAGTTGCGAAGAGCAGGGGGCTACTCTTCATTGCAGTGCGCAGGCTTCTTGTTGCAGAGCATGGGCTCTAAGTGCATGGACTTCAGTAGTTGCAGTGCGTGGGCTCAGTAGTTGTGGCTCGAGGGGTCTCGAGTGCAGAACTTGAGGCTCACGGGCTTAGTTGCTCTGTGGCATATGGGATCTTCCTGGACCAGGGCTCGGACCTGTGTCCCCTGCATTGGCAGGCAGATTCTTAACCACTGTGCCACCAGGGAAGCCCCCAAGATATTTTTAATTACAAAGGGAAAATTATAGTAATCTTATAATAGGAAACCTGGGTGACACCACCTTTACCAAGTAGCTAAGGATAGCATCACCAATAAAAAGACGTATCAGCATCATGTACTCCTAATATGACCTTCTTGCTAAAAATGCATAACCTCAGTCTACTCATGAGAAAACATCAGACAAACCCAAAATGAGGGCATTACAAAATAGTTTATCAGTACTCTTCAAAAATGTTAAGGTTATGAAAGACAGTGAGGTAGAAGAACTGTTGAAAATTGGAGGAGTAGCATTGACATACACTATCAAATGTAAAATAGATAGCTAGTGGGAAGCTGCTGCACAGCACAGGGAGATCAACTCAATGCTTTGTGATGACCCAGAGGGGTGGGATGGGGGGGTGGGAGGGAGGCTCAAGAGGGAGGGGATATGGGAATATATGTATACATATAGCTGATTCACTTTGTTGTACAGGAGAAACTAACACAACATTGTAAAGCAATTATACTCCAATAATTATGTTTAAAAAAGAAAAAAAGAAAATTGGAGGAGGCTGAGGAGACACAGGAACTAAATGCATTATGGGATTCTGGATTGGATAGGATAACAGAAAAGGACATTAACAGAAAAACTAATAAAATTTGAATAATGTCTGCAGTTTAATTAAAAAAATAATAAATCAAAAAAGTAAAATCTTTATTTTTAGGCAGAGCATATGACGTTTGAGCTGTCTTCTTTGCCCCACTCTAAGGCCCAGAAGGTCAAGGCCTGGGTACACTGTGGTGGGTCATGAAATATTTGTTGAATGACTACATTAAAATTGAATTTTATCTGTGACACTGTGTTATAATGATCTGTTATGAATTTTAAGCTCCCTCTCTTCTGTGAGGTTCTTAAAGCCAGTGATCTTATATATAAGAACTAGGTATGGGACACAAAGATAAATGTTTGCTAAATGTGTAAGTGAATATTGCTGAATATCTAAGTTTAAATAGGACCCCTCCCTGTAAGAATAACCATAGGCTATTAACAATTTTCTGAATTGTGATAAGTACTTCTGAGTGCAAATATATTGTGGTCATATGATTTAAATATGTGCATGCATGTTTTGTTTTGTTTCATTTTTCATCATACTCTGGTGTAGAAAAATGGAGAAGGATAGAAGAATACCCTTTATTAGTATAAACTCGTATTAGCATTAATTCTTTTTTTTCTGATTTATCCAGTCTTTTTATTATACACTTATTTTTTTGTCTTTATATACTGGGGTGTGATCTAAGTCATATATGAGTAGAAAAAGACAATGTTACATTTCTGTGTAGGCTAGGAATTCTTGCTTGGGGGATTGAAAAAACCTGTTGCTGGTAAAATTTTACATGTTCCAGATGTAAAGGCAGTTTGAAGTCTTTTTAAAACACTTTTTTTTGTATTTAATTAAGCAGTTGAAGTTATCTGAATATTTTTGGTCAGAATTCTGAATTATGTTTGATTCTTCATAAACATAATTCTTATTAACAAAGTAACAACACAGAGATTTGATAATATTTTTAAATATTGTGTTCTCCCCCAATATGATCAGCATCAACAATAACTCTTAACTTTGAAATAGCAAGAACTTTATTCTCCTGATGTTTTGGTATTTTATATGTAATATTTGTGATGGGCTGAGAATTAACACAAAAGGTAGTAGCAATTGACAGTGAAATTTAGAATTGGCTTTCACGCTTACATGCTTACTTATAAATTGTTAAAACAAACAAAAAAGAACAAATAAAATTTTAATAACGCGTTTACTGGAATACACTGAAATATGTAAATTAAGATAAAAGTGCATTTGTTAAAATTTACATTCTCTAAAATAAATCTTTTTGATTATTAATTTCCATTTAAATGAGATGAAAATGGTATCATAAAAACATATCAAGATTTAAATTAATTTTAATTTGAAAAAATGAAGTTCATAGGAGGAAAATAATTAACATTTATAAATAAAAACACTGAAAATGGCATTTTCAATATAACATCATTTTAATGGAAAATTCCTGTATTACTTTAATTTTAAGGAGTAATACCTTCACAATTTATTACAAACCTATTTTAAAAAAGGAGTAAGAGCATCAAACAATGGAAATGAAATGAATTTTCTCAAAATTAATGGATCAATTCTTTCTAGTTAATGTAAACAATTTAATCTGTTTTTTATACGTCAGATAAAAGAATCATGGGTAATACATAATACTAGGTGCTCAAAAATCTAATCAAAACCTTCTAAAAATGAGTTATTTACCAACATTGGAGTATTCAGTAACAGAAAATTAGACGTATTGAATAGATTTTTGTTGTTGATTTTTTCCATTGGGTTTCTTTATTTCCACAAAGCATAAACTTAATTTTCTTTCTGTATGCCTCAAAGCCATTGCATGGATAAGATTTTGTTAAATTATAGACAATGAAATAGATTTCTAGATTACTCATAGATTTTCTTTTTTTTTTTTTTTATTTTATTTTATTTTTTTGGGGGTACACCAAGTTCAATCAACTGTTTTTATACACATATCCCCATATTCCCTCCCTTCCTTGACGCCCCCCCTGCTCGAGTCCCCCCCACCCTCCCTGCCCCAGTCCTCTAAGGCATCTTCCATCCTCGAGTTGGACTCCCTTTGTTATACAACAACTTCCCACTGACTATTTTACAGTTGGTAGTATATATATGTCTGTGCTACTCTCTCGCTTCTTCTCAGTTTCCCCTTCACCCCCCGCCCCCTCCCATACCTCGAGTTCTCCAGTCCATTCTCTGTATCTGCTTCCTTGTTCTTGTCACTGAGTTCATCAGTACCATTTTTAGATTCCGTATATGTGAGTTAGCATACAATATTTGTCCTTCTCTTTCTGACTTACTTCACTCTGTATGACAGATTGTAGTTCTATCCATCTCATTACATATAGCTCCATCTCATCCCTTTTTATAGCTGAGTAATATTCCATTGTATATATATGCCACATCTTCTGTATCCATTCATTTGTTGATGGGCATTTAGGTTGCTTCCATGTCCTGGCTATTGTAAAGAGTGCTGCAATAAACATTATGGTACAAGTTTCTTTTGGGATTATGGTTTTCTTTGGGTATATGCCCAGGAGTGGGATGACTGGATCATATGGTAGTTCTATTTGTAGTTTTTGAAGGAACCTCCAAATTGTTTTCCATAGTGGCTGTACCAACTTACAGTCCCACCAACAGTGCAGGAGAGTTCCCTTTTCTCCACACCCTCTCCAACATTTGTTGTTTCCAGACTTTGTGATGATGGCCATTCTGATTGGTGTGAGGTGATACCTCATTGTGGCTTTGACTTGCATTTCTCTGATGACTAGTGATGTTGAGCATCTTTTCATGTGTTTGTTGGCCATCTGTATGTCTTCTTTGGAAAAATGTCTATTTAGGTCTTCTGCCCATTTGTGGATTGGGTTATTTGCTTTTTTGGTATGAAGCTGCCTGAGCTGCTTGTATATTTTGGAGGTTAATCCTTTGTCCGTTGTTTCATAGGCAATTATTTTTTCCCATTCTGAGGGTTGCCTTTTAGTCTTGTTTATGGTTTCTTTTGCTGTGCAAAAGCTTTTAAGTTTCATGAGGTCCCATTCATTTATTCTTGATTTTATGTCCATGATTCTAGGAGGTGGGTCAAAAAGGATGTTGCTTTGATGTATGTCAAAGAGTGTTCTGCCTATGTTTTCCTCTAGGAGTTTTATACTGTCTGGCCTTACATGTAGGTCTTTAATCCATTTGGAGTTTATTTTTGTGTATGGTGTTAGGAAGTGTTCTAATTTCATTCTTTTACATGTTGCTGTCCAATTTTCCCAGCACCACTTATTGAAGAGGCTGTCTTTTTTCCATTGTATACTCGTGCCTCCTTTGTCAAAGATAAGGTGCCCATATGTGTTTGGGCTTACTTCTGAGTTCTCTATTCTATTCCATTGATCTTCCTTTCTATTTTTGTGCCAGTACCATACTGTCTTGATCACTATGGCCTTGTAGTATAGTTTGAAGTCAGGAAGCCTGATTCCACCAACTCCATTTTTCCTTCTCAAGATTGCTTTGGCTATTCGGGGTCTTTTGCATTTCCATACAAATCGTAAGATTTCTTGCTCTAGTTCTGTGAAAAATGCCATTGATAATCTGATCGGGATTGCATTAAATCTGTAAATTGCTTTGGGTAGTACGGTCATTTTTACAATGTTGATTCTTCCAATCCAGGAACATGGTATGTCCCTCCATCTGTTTGTGTCGTCTTTGATTTCTTTCATCAATGTCTTAAAGTTTTCTGCATACAGATCTTTTGCCTCCTTAGGCAGGTTTATTCCTAGGTATTTGATTCTTTTTGTTGCAATGGTGAATGGGAGAGTTTCCTTAATTTCTCTTTCTGCTCTTCCGTTGTTAGTGTATAGGAATGCAAGAGATTTCTGTGCATTAATTTTGTATCCTGCTACTTTACTAAACTCATCAATGAGTGCTAGCAGTTTTCTGGTAGAGTCTTTAGGGTTTTCTATATATAGTATCATGTCATCTGCAAAGAGTGATAATTTTACTTCTTCTTTTCCAATTTGGATTCCTTTAATTTCTTTTTCTTCTCTGATTGCTGTGGCTAACACTTCCAAAACTATGTTGAATAACAGTGGTGAGAGTGGACACCCTTGTCTTGTTCCTGTTCTTAGAGGGAATTCTTCCAGTTTTTCTCCATTGAGAACAATGTTGGCTTTTGGTTTGTCATATATGGCTTTTATGATGTGGAGGTAATTTCCTTCTATGCCCATTTTCTGGAGAGCTGTTATCATAAATGGATGTTGAACTTTGTCAAAAGCTTTTTCTGCATCTATTGAAATGATCATATGGTTTTTATCCTTCAAGTTGTTGATATGATGTATCACGTTGATTGATTTGCGTATATTGAAGAATCCTTGCATCCCAGGGATAAACCCCACTTGATCGTGGTGTATGATTTTTTTAATGTGCTGTTGCAGTCTGTTAGCTAGTATTTTGTTGAGGATTTTTGCATCTATATTCATCAGTGATATTGGTCTGTAGTTTTCTTTTTTTGTGACATCTTTGCCTGGTTTTGGTATCAGGGTGATGGTAGCCTCGTAGAATGAGTTTGGGAGTGCTCCGCCTTCTGCAATATTTTGGAAGAGTTTGAGAAGGATAGGTGTTAACTCTTCTCGAAATGTTTGATAGAATTCGCCTGTGAATCCATCTGGTCCTGGGCTTTTGTGTGTTGGGAGATTTTTAATCACTGCCTCAATTTCTGTACTTGTGATTGCTCTGTTCATGGTTTCTATTTCTTCCTGGTTCAGTCTTGGAAGATTGTATTTTTCTAAGAATGTATCCATTTCTTCCAGGTTATCCAATTGATTGGCATATAGTTGCTTGTAGTAGTCTCTCATGATGTTTTGTATTTCTGAGGTGTCCGTTGTGACTTCTCCTTTTTCATTTCTAATTCTGTTGATTTGCATCTTCTCCCTTTTTTTCTTGATGAGTCTGGCTAATGGTTTATCAATTTTGTTAATCTTCTCAAAGAACCAGCTTTTAGTTTTATTTATTTTTCTTATGGTTTCTTTCCTTTCTTTTTCATTTATTTCTGCTCTGATCTTTATGATTTCTTTCCTTCTGCTCGCTTTGGGGTTTCTTTGTTCTTCTTTCTCTAGTTGTTTGAGGTGTAAGGTTAGGTTGTTTATTCGATCATTTTCTTGTTTCTTAAGGTAGGACTGTATTGCTATAAACTTCCCTCTTAGAACTGCTTTTGCTGCGTCCCATAGGTTTTGGGTTGTTGTGTTTTCGTTGTCATTTGTTTCTAGATATTTTTTGATTTCCTCTTTGATTTCTGTAGTGATTCCTTGGTTGTTTAAGAGTGAATTGTTTAGCCTCCATGTGTTTGTATTTTTTGCAGTTTTTTTCCTGTAATTGATATCTAGTCTCATGGCGTTGTGGTCTGAGAAGATGCTTGATATGATTTCAATTTTCTTGAATTTGCTGAGGTTTGATTTGTGACCCAAGATGTGATCTATCCTGGAAAATGTTCCGTGTGCACTTGAGAAGAAAGTGTAGTCTGTCGTTTTTGGATGGAATGTCCTATAAATATCAATTAAGTCGAGATGGTCTAATGTGTCATTTAAAGCTTGTGTGTCTTTATTTATTTTCTGTTTGGATGATCTGTCCATTGATGTAAGTGGGGTGTTCAAGTCTCCCACTATAATTGTGTTACTGTCGATGTCCCCTTTTATAGCTGTTAGTATTTGCCTTATGTATTGAGGTGCTCCTATATTGGGGGCATAGATATTTACCATTGTGATATGTTCTTCTTGGATGGATCCCTTGATCATTATGTAGTGCCCTTCCTTGTCTCTTTTAATAGTCTTTACTTTCAAGTCTAATTTGTCTGATATGAGTATTGCTACTCCAGCTTTCTTTTGACTTCCATTTGCATGGAATATCTTTTTCCATCCCTTCACTTTCAGTCTATATGTATCCCTTGGTCTGAAGTGGGTTTCTTGTAGGCAGCATATAGAAGGGTCTTGTTTTTGTATCCATTCAGCCAGTCTGTGTCTTTTGGTTGGAGCATTTAGTCCATTTACATTTAAAGTGATTATTGACATGTGTGTTCCAATTACCATTTTCTGAATTGTTTTGGGTTTGTATTTGTAGGTGTTTTCCTTTTCTTGTGTTTCCTACTTAGAGAAGTTCCTTTAGCACTTGTTGTAAGGCTGGTTTGGTGGTGCTGAATTCTCTTAACTTTTGCTTGTCTGGAAAGCTTTTGATTTCTCCCTCAAATCTGAATGAGATTCTTGCTGGGTAGAGGATTCTTGGCTGTAGGTTTCTCTCTTTCAGGACTTTCAGTATATCCTGCCATTCCCTTCTGGCCTGCAGAGTTTCTGTAGAAAGGTCAGCTGTTATCCTGATGGGTTTTCCCTTATATGTTGTTTGTTGCTTTTCTCTTGCTGCTTTTAATATTTTTTCTTTGTGTTTAATTGTCGTTAGTTTGATTAATATGTGTCTTGGTGTATTCCTCCTTGGGTTTATTCTGTATGGGACTCTCTGTGCTTCTTGGACTTGGTGAATTATTTCCTTTCCCATGTTGGGGAAGTTTTCCACTATAACCTCTTCAAATATTTTCTCAGACCCTTTTTTGTTTTCTTCTTCTTCTGGGATGCCTATAATTCGAATGTTGGTACGTTTAAGGTTATCACTGAGGTCTCTGAGGCTGTCTTCTAGTCTTTTTATTTTTTTATCTTTTTCCTGCTCTGTGGCGTTTATTTCTCCCATTCTATCTTCCAACTCACTTATTCGTTCTTCTGCCTCAGTCATTCTGCTGGTTAGAGCATCTAGAGTATTTTTAATTTCAGTTATTTTGTTATCCATTGCTGTTTGTTTTTCTGAGTTCTTATGAACTGTTTCTTGTACTTTCTCTATTTTGTTATCAAGATTTTGGATCATTTTTACTATCATTACTCTGAATTCTTTTTCAGGCATTTTTCCTATTTCCTCCTCATTTATTTGGTCTTGTGGGTTTTTTTCCTGCTCCTTTGCCTGCATGGTGTTTCTTTGTTTCCTCATGGTTGTCCAAGCTTTTGGGGTTGCTTGTCCTGGTGATAGAGGTGTTTATAGAAGACTGTCCAAGCCTCAGACTAATGTCCAAGTATTGGATTAAACGAATATTCAGTCTAGGAAACACATACATGTATAAGACACACAATTATTGAATCCGTTAGGACATAAGGCTCTAGAAAGACCTGACAGAACCCCAGTATGCTATCAGATATTCAAAGAGAAACCCAGCAGAAATTGACAACTGAAACAGAACAAATCAGAGACAAAAGCAAAAGCAAACAAACAACAAATAACACCCTACACATACAAACATCAATCCAGGGAGATTTTGTAAGCTAGGATCAAATATAGAAATGAGCTGGAGTACCACCAGAGAGAATGGAGATTCTCAGAATGTAATTAGACAACTGTACTAAGAACTAAGATAAAGACAAAAGCCTAATATTAATACCAAGGCAGTGCATCATCTGAAGAATAGAGCAAGGAGTCTGAGCAGACCGATAGTGTTGCTTATAAGTATGTTAAGATAAAATACACTTAAAATGGCTGGAAGAAAGGGGAACAGAAGAGCGTAATGTGGTTGGAAATATGCAAAGAAAAAGAAAGGAATAGAAGTGTATAAAAGAAAGGGATGAAAGGAAAGTATGAAAGATATTTTGTCCGTACTACCAAAAACTTAGCTAGATATAGAAGTATATAAAAAGGCAAAAAAAAAAAAAAAAAAAGAGTAAAAAATATCCTTAAAAAATTATGTTATAAAACTTGTAGATCCCTTAGGGCTAAGATCGTATTTAATAAATCAAAAAAAAAAAAAAAAAAAAAGAGAGAAAGGAAAAAAAAAAAAAAAAAATCCAGAACTGATCCCAGAATGGACCAGTTCAATAGGTATTGATACTACTATTTCTGTTTCCTTAGCGTCTCAGCTGTAAGTGTCCTTCTCCTTGCCTTGGGTTTTTTTTTTTGCGTTATTCTGTGACCAGCAGAGGTTCCTTTATTATTCGTCTGTAAGCCTCGGTGTGTGGGGAGGGAGAGGGTGCAATAGTGGCTTCTTCTCCTGGGAGTGAGTGAGCAGTGGCGCACTGTTGCTTCAGTCAGGCTTGGAGGTGCCTGTTGCAGAGGGCGCTGGTGGCTCAGGCGTAAACAGAAAGTCTTAGAGTTGGGCCTCTCTCGGGGTTTTTTCTTTTTGATGCTGGTTTTTTTTTTTTTTTTTTCTCTCGGCAGCCTCCCTGCTGCTGGCCTTGCAAGGAGTTTTAATCTAGCCCCGCCCGAGCGCCTGAGGGTGGTTGTTATCCCTGCGTGCCTTAGGTGGCCCGCAGGGCGTCTCTCCGCTGCCTGTTGCAGAGACACCGAAAGAGAGGGAGAGGCTATGCGCGCTGCTCCTCCCCCCCGCCTGGGAGCCTGCAGCCTCCAGCCGCCATCATGGCCGGGTAGCTCTCAGGGACCGGCACTCCTCTCCGCGGACCTCCTCCCTCCTGTCCTCTCGGTCCGTCACCCTACCGGCAACAATGTTTCTCACCCTGAACCAGCTCTCCGGTTCCCACGCTCCCGCTCCTGGACCCTCCGTTCAGCCGCGGATCGATGTCTCGGTCCGGGAACGCTGAGCTGCGCTGCGGACCCTCCGTATGTTTCTCACTCCCTCCCGTCTGCCACAGCTCCGCCGCTTCACCCTCTTTGAGCCCTCGTAGATGCCTCCCTACCGGCTATGTCAGGCTCCCCGCAGCCCTTTCTGGTGTCCGAGGCCGTCTGCTGGTGTTCAGCTGGTTCTCTGTGGGAATGACTGCGTCCTTCCGTGCATTCCCAATGCATCTGTGGAGAGGGATGCACTCCACGTCTCTCTACTTCGCCGCCATCTTTTTGTTCCTATCTTCTTTCATTGTAGAAAAAAACACCATGAATTACAATCCATACTTTGTCAGGGGACTTCCCTGGTGGCAGAGTGGTTGGGAGTCTGCCTGTCAGTGTGGGGGACACCAGTTTGATCCCTGGTCCAGGGGTATCCCAATTGCCGTGGAGCAACTAAGCCGATGCGCCACAACTACTGAGCCTGCACTCTAGAGCCTGAAATCCACAACTTACTCATAGATTTTCTTTTCAAAATTTTACAGTATTTCCTGAGCAAGTTCTGAATTAGATTTTGCCTCTAAATGAAACCAACACACATTGGAAAAGAAAAAGCCATTTTATTAACAAAGAGTTGGAAGAGACTGGCATAGCTTGTGATTTCTAGAGCTTAAAGTATTTTTAGGGTCTCTAGCATATTGGTGAGCAAAAAAAGCAATAAAAAGTGGCAAAACATGGTAGGTTAATTGATAGGAGAATTTAGATGGCAGTGGGATTAATATTTACAGGGTTAGGGAGTGAACTGAAATTTGAATTTTACTATCAGCAAGTGAAACACATATTCAGAAGGCCTGAATCTGTGTGATTGCATGGTGGTCTCTTGAAATAGGTTACTGAAGGCTAATGGACCTGCCTCAAAGAGGCTGAGTTATGTGGTAATGGAAACTCAGCATCAATAGAAAGAAAGCTTTAGAAAACAAGAGGAAACTGAGGATGTTAATCCCAAAAATTTTATTCATTGATTTATGCATTAATATATTTTGCAAACAAATATTTTTCCTGACAGTATGATCTAAGACAGTGTGATTTTAATTCTAAGATTAAAAAAAAAAACTCCCCTAAATTATTATCCCAGATCTAAAGTTAAGGTTAGGGGGACTATTTTGGAGGTGGAAATTGCATACATTCTAATTACATGAAAATATAAATGATAAAATATTGCTAAAAACCCATTCATAGGGAAAAACCAAAATTGACCGTAGGGGTTATTTTAAGATGAAAAGTATAAATGTGTGACTTTTTTCTTTAAATTTCTCCTTTTCTTTATTCTTACCTGTTGCTGCTGTTTTGTTCCTTCCAGCACTATCCCCACTCCCTCCTCCAGCCTCAATTACTCAAAGAGTAACCACCTGTTAGATCCTTGGTTCTCACCCCTCACTGTATATTAGAATCACCTGAGGAGTGCACCCACCCAAGGCAAATTAGATCAGAATCTCATGGAGAGTGAAGTCTTGATGTTTGCTTTTTTAGGAGCTCCTGTGTTGATCTTAATGTACAGCCAAGTTTGAAAAACTGTCTTCTTAGATGGAATTAACAAGGTAAGTCAGAAAGTTTTTACCAATTAAAACACCTACCAGTACTCAGCACCTGCCTTTGCACGATGGACAAATGATGGCATAAACACTAGGCTTTGTATCCACATTGTTTACACATTTACTGCCGTGAATAGCCATTTCTAAATTTAGGTTAGTAACTCTGGGCTTATATTTCTTAATTTATCCGTTACAGGCTGTACATAAGAAAATTTTTAGTAATAAAAATTAAATTCTCTAAGGCTTTGAATTGTTTACATTTTTTATATATTAAAATCTTTACAATAATATTGTCTCGCTTATTATCTGATATATTTTCTGATGGGAAAGAAAGTTGCATTTAGAGCTGGGGAGGCCTAGAAATTTTGCTCACAATGTAAAAGTGAACTCTGTTAAAAGCATGGGCTATGGAGTCAGGTTGCATAAATTCAAGTCTTAGCTTTGTGATTTACTAGTTCTGTTTTCTTGGGCCAGTCATTTAACTTATTCATACTTTTATTTTCTCATCTGTAAAATGGGGATAATACTATTCCTACTTTATCAAGTTGTTGTAAGGAATAAACAACTTAGCGTTCCTGACATGGCCAGTACTATGACAGTGTTAGCTATGATTATATGTTTCAGGCTCCATGTTTTACCATTTTGAGAGACTATTACTATTTATTCATATGTTATAGATATTCTTATGCATGCTGTATCTAAAATGTTTGTAACCTTTTGCTTTCTATTGTTGAAAAATGTTTTGGGGGAGGGAGAAGAGATGGCGGTGAAGTAGAGAGACGTGGAGTGCATCCCTCTCCACAGATGCATTGGGAATGCATGGAAGGACGCAGTCATTCCCACAGAGAACCAGCTGAACACCAGCAGACGGCCTCGGACACCAGAAAGCGCTGCGGGGAGCCCGACATAGCCGGTAGGGAGGCATCTACGAGGGCTCAGAGAGGGTGAAGCGGCGGAGCTGTGGCAGACGGGAGGGAGTGAAAAACATATGGAGGGTCCGCAGCACAGCTCAGCATTCCCAGACCGAGACATCGATCCGCGGCTGAACGGAGGGTCCAGGAGCGGGAGCGTGGGAACCGGAGAGCTGGCTCAGGGTGAGAAACATTGTTGCCGGTAGGGTGACGGACCGAGAGGACAGGAGGGAGGAGGTCCGCGGAGAGGAGTGCCCGTCCCTGAGAGCTGCCCGGCCATGATGGCGGCTGGAGGCTGCAGGCTCCCGGGCGGAGGAGAGGAGCCACGCATAGCCTCTCCCTCTCTTTCAGGGCCTCTGCAACAGGCAGTGGAGAGATGCCCTGTGGGCCACCTAAGGCACTCAGGGATAACAAGCACCCTCAGGCACTCGGGCGGGGCTAGATTAAAACCCCTTGCAACGCCAGCAGCAGGGAGGCTGCCGAGAGAAAAAAAAAAAAAAAAAGCATCAAAAAGAAAAAACCCCGAGAGAGGCCCAACTCTAAGACTTTCTGTTTACGCCTGAGCCACCAGTGCCCTCTGCAACAGGCACCTCCAAGCCTGACTGAAACAACAGTGCGCCACTGCTCACTCACTCTCAGGAGAAGGAGCCACTATTGTACCTTCTCCCTCCCCACACACCGAGGCTTACAGACGAACAATAAAGGAACCTCTGCTGGTCACAGAATAACGCAAAAAAAACCCAAGGCAAGGAGAAGGACACTTACAGCTGAGACGCTAAGGAAACAGAAATAGTACTATCAATACCTATTGAACTGGTCCATTCTGGGATCAGTTCTGGATTTTTTTTTTTTTTCTTTCTCTCTCTCTCTTTTTTTTTTTTTTGATTTATTAAATACGATCTTAGCCCTAAGGGATCTACAAGTTTTATAACATAATTTTTTAATGATTTTTTTATTCTTTTTTTTTTTTTTTTTTTTTGCCTTTTTATATACTTCTATATCTAGCTAAGTTTTTGGTAGTACGGACAAAATATCTCTCATACTTTCCTTTCCTCCCTATCTTTTATAATTTCTATTCCTTTCTTTTTATTTCCATATTTCCAACCACATTATGCTCTTCTGTTCCCCTTTCTTCCAGCCATTTTAAGTTTATTTTATCTTAACATACTTATAAGCAACACTATCGGTCTGCTCAGACTTCTTGCTCTATTCTCCAGATGACGCACTGCCTTGGTATTTAATATTAGGCTTTTGTCTTTATCTTAGTTCTTAGTACAGTTGTCTAATTACATTCTGAGAATCTCCATTCTCTCTGGTGGTACTCCAGCTCTTTTCTATATTTGATCCTAGCTTACAAAATCTCCCTGGATTAATGTTTGTAGGTGTAGGGTGTTATTTGTTTGTTTGTTTGCTTTTGCTTTTGTCTCTGATTTGTTCTGTTCCAGTTGTCAATTTCTGTTGGGTTTCTCTTTGAATATCTGATAGCACACTGGGCTTCTGTCAGGTCTTTCTAGAGCCTTATGTCCTAATGGATTCAGTAATTGTGTGTCTTATACATGTATGTGTTTCCTAGACTTAGTATTCGTTTAATCCAATACTTGGACATTAGTCTGAGGCTTGGAGAGTCTTCTATAAACACCTCTATCGCCAGGACAAGTAACCCCAAAAGTTTGGACAACCATGAGGAAACAAAGAAACACCATGCAGGCAAAGGAGCAGGAAAAAAACCCACAAGACCAAATAAATGAGGAGGAAATAGGAAAAATGCCTGAAAAAGAATTTAGAGTAATGATAGTAAAAATGATACAAAATCTTGATAACAAAATAGAGAAAGTACAAGAAACAGTTCATAAGAACTCAGAAAAACAAACAGCAATGGATAACAAAATAACTGAAATTAAAAATACTCTAGATGCTATAACCAGCAGAATGACTGAGGCAGAAGAACGAATAAGTGAGTTGGAAGATAGAATGGGGGAAATAAATGCCACAGAGCAGGAAAAAGAAAAAAGAATAAAAAGAATAGAAGACAGTCTCAGAGACCTCAGTGATAACCTTAAACGTACCAACATTCGAATTATAGGCATCCCAGAAGAAGGAGAAAACAAGAAAGGGTCTGAGAAAATATTTGAAGAGGTTCTAGTGGAAAACTTCCCCAACATGGGAAAGGAAATAATTCACCAAGTCCAAGAAGCACAGAGAGTCCCATACAGAATAAACCCAAGGAGAAATCCACCAAGACACATATTAATCAAACTAACGACAATTAAACACAAAGAAAAAATATTAAAAGCAGCAAGAGCAAAGCAAAAAAAAAAAAAAAAAAAAAAGAAAAATGTTTTGGGGATATTAAAATCTGAGTATATCTAGGGAGAGTAGGTTGTAAATGCAGATGTCTGTTATTTCTTGGATAAAAATAGATGGAGAATTGTTGGCTCAGGCCCAAAGGAGTTTGAGAAGGGAGAAATCGGTGTGGGCTGGCATACTCCACTGAATACTACTCAAAGCAGCAAAGAGTTGAGCTAGACGTTGAAAGTGTGTGGAATTTGAGCAGTCAAGGAGGAAGTGGGAAGGGAGTTGCTGATGAGCCTCAGAAGTAGGTTTGACTATGAAACACGTTGTGGATTAGACCAGGCGACATAGCCCCTATTACCTTAGTCTGAGATTCTGGTTTTGTTTTTACCTTGGATAATATAGAAAATGTCTGCATTACCTATTCATCTGCAAAGACACAGAGTTCTTTGCATATGTTCAAATTTCTCTTTACACCCCAGGATACTCAATGGACAAAATATCAACATATTGGAATCAGTGAGCCATAGTGTTATGAAATGAATTACTAGTAATAGGTTTCCTATATTATGACATAAGAAAGAGCATTCTTTATAATTTAAAAAATGTGTATGAGCATCATGATCATATCATCATTTTTTACCATAACACGGAAAGTATCCTTTGTTTAGCAGGCTAGAAGCTTGAATTTTCTGTTATCCTAAAACATTGTTTATTTTTTAATGCAGTGAAGGTTATTGAGAAGAGCCTGTTCTAGTCCTGACCACAACTCCTCTATCTCCTCAATAGATGTGTAATTTTCAATAAATTGCCAATGTCAGTTTCCTTTTTTGAAAAATGTGGGGAATAAAATTATACAAAGAACGCACAGGGTTATTAGAAAGGACCACATATATAATGCTGTATGATGCTCTGTAAAAACTAATAAATGTTTACATATATATTTTTTTCTGTTGCGCTTAGAGATAGTCATGTTCTATTAGTTGTAGTTCGGGTAACATTTTGTATGCAGTGAATGCATTCTTTATTGTAAATACATATTTGAAATGGTCTCTGTCTTTTCTCTCTAAATCCCTAGCACCCAGGACAGTATATAGTATATACTATGCTTTTTTTTTTTTTTTTAAGTTGCTACTTGAATAAATGTTAAAATATATAACATAGTATATTAGATTTTTCCTGGAGTCGGAAGCAGAAGAACTAGTTTTAAACCCTAGCTTTTCTGTTTCCTGGCTCAATGACTTTGAGAAGAATCTTAAACTCTCTGAATCTTCATTGTCCTCATTCTATATTTTTAAAACATTGGTGCAAATTTAACAGGAACTATTGATTCTTTTCTCTTAAAATATACTCACACACAACTGCATGAAATTTAAATAGGCTCATTGACTGGAAGCCCATTCATTTATTTTGCATAAACATCTTCTTTAATTTACATGATGAATATATATTAAGCACCTACTGTGTGGTCAGAACTCTGCTAGGCAATGGATTCCAGCCAGGAAGAGTAAAAACATGCTTCATGCTTGTGTGATGTTTATAATCTGTAGTGGGCAAATAATTGCTAATAACTAATGAATAAGAATTGTCTTGCGGGAAAGGAACATAAGGTCTTTGAGAGTACTGAAAAATTGATGATTAGGAAAGATTTCCTTGAGAACATAGTAACTGAACTGAAATTTTAGGAATGAGTCATAGTTAATAAGCAATGGTGAGAGTGGGAAGAAAGAAGAAAAAAAGATGTTCAAAGGTCTAATGGCTAGACAGGGCATAGTCTACAAGAGGAAATTTTAAAAGGCTGCTTTCCTGGAGAGCAGAAAGGAAAGAAGAGAAGACTAAGAGATGAGGATGGACCAGCAAGAATGTCCTTGTATGATGCATTAAGGATTTAGTCTCTATCCTCAGAGAACTGGAAAAAAAATCTATAAAGTTTTTCCTCATGCCAAATTTACATAGTAAATGAGATAAAAAATCAATGAAGCTCTCTGAGACCCTCAAAACATTTGTGTTGTTTCCTTACAAAATATTTCCTATACTGTTTTCAACATCCTTCATGATAGTAGTACTTAAAATCATGTTCATCTGGATGAATGTTATTTTTATGAGCTATTTGCAAGCTCCAAAATAGAAAGAAAACATTTTTACTTTCTAGTATAGTCATTTTTCAAACTGGTAACTACAGGAAAATAGATTATAAATTTAAAAAAAAAATTAAAAATATAACTTTGGTCCAGAATCCATCTCTTTCATCAGTTTCTTCTTATTTTATGTAACTGTGATTTTCTTTTCCATAAATCCACTAGAGAAATGCATACAAATGTAGTCATAATACAAAAATATACACTAATTAAGCCACTGCTTATTTAATTAGTACCCACTCAGACATCCCTCTTAGTTTAACGTAACATTTATCTTAACCCATTACACCAATTAATTTGTCAACATGTGAAGAAATTTCTTGCTGAGGTGCATACACATATATCTATCATTATCATCTATCCATCTACCCTGAAAAACCAAAATATTATGAAAAATGCAGCTCAATTGCAAATTTAAACTGTAAAACTTGCAACTGATGCATGGTTTCAGGATGTCCAAGGAAATGATATTAGGGATATTCTGACATCTCAGACAAAATATTATCAAATAAAGATTATGATAGCTGTTTACACTTATTGAACACTTGCTGGGTGTTAGGCACTGTTCCAAGATACATACTTATTTAGTCCTCTTAAGAAACTTATGAAGGAGGTTCTTTAATTATCTTCATTTTTAGGTGGAGAAAAGAACTCGCACAGAGTAACTTGTCTCTGCAACTTAGCTCAAAGATGATTGTCTAGCTAGGGCAAAAACTGCAAGCATTTGGAATCAGAGCTCAGAACACACTACTGTCTCTTGGATTGGCAACATTAAACCAGTTAAATGTAAAGTAGAGGAATAATGATATGATTGGCATTTCAAAGAGAATGACTTGAATATCAAAGGATTAGAGGAAGCTATTGGGGAAATTGACAAGATCCGTGAATAATTCGCAGAATGTGACTACTTTTATTATTGTTTTAAAAGTTAAATTTTAAAAATACTACATTGGGCTAATATGAAATTTGGCTGGAATAATCACAGATAAACAATTCACGATTTCTCAAAATTAATGTACAACCTACTTTCTGTCAAATATATGACAGATTTATTATGCTTTTTAAAATAAGATTTAGTAAAATTTTTCAGTTCCTAATTAAAAACATCTTTTCATTATTTACCAAGAAATTTCGGTCTGCATTTGCTGTGAATGCTTTTGTTTGGTTTACTTTCAAATATCTGATGCTTCACTTATTTAGTTTAGCTTCTTACTTGCATGAAATATTTGTGGAATGCAGTACACTGCCTTCCTTTAGAATAAGCTGAAGAACAACATTTCCTTTTCTTCTCACTTGCAGCCCACACACATATTCAGGCTCAGCTAATCATTCGCTACTTCCTGAGACTTTGAGTCTTTGAAGGAGTCATGGGAAGTACAACTAAAAATGTTTATTGTGGTCGGGTGATTGCGGGAGACACAGTAGCAGGAGTCTGGCAGCAGCGCTGGTGACTGTTTCTGATGCTATAGGGCAAAGCAGTGACAGTGTTTGACCTGGCTGTTCCTCTGGGGTGAACTTGGTGGTGATTTTGTGGTTCTCCCTCTCCCTTGGTTTTTGTCCATTTTTGAAACCTTGGCAGTCTCCAGGAAGCATACACCAGATGGATTAAGCTGTGGAAAAGATTTAACGGGGAAATGTGTGAAGAGGATGAAGAAGTGGGAGGCAGCAGCAGTAAACCAGGAAAGCCTTCAGACTTTGATGCAGGTCTGACACCCATGAAAGGAGAGGGATGAGGACAGGACTGTGCATTTCTGAGAGTTTTGGTCAGGTCACTGAGATGTTCCTAAGAAAAAGTTGCACATCAATGAAATCCCACGTCGGGCAGAAGTAACCCAGCTTATCTATAGTACTTTGCTGCGCTCAGTCATTGGCTGGGAGTGGCTTGAAGGAAGCATTGTCTGATGTGAACATTGGGGTGTCTCCAAAGGTACAGCACATTGAGCCTCCAGAATTTTCATCAGTTCTATAAACTGTTAATATTATTCCAAAGATATTCTTTTCCTATTTAATTTAGTCATAGTGGTTTTGTTTGTTTGTTTGTTTTGCTGCTAGGAAGATCATCATGTACCATTTTAAAAAGTCTTTCTTTAATTGGCTTTTTATTGAGACAGATTATTATTGAAGTTTGGTGACTTGCTATCATTTATAGACTTCATAGCTTAGGTTTGTCTGTTGTATTTCCCTGTAGTTCATTCTAGAAACTAGCTGAAGAAAAGTATGCAAATGTGTGCTTCTTGCCAGTGTTTACATGCAAACAATACTCGTGTTCATATATCAAGCAAACAGTTCATTACAGGGTTTCCTTGGCATTGTCTTCTTAAAGAGATTTCTCATTTTTCTTAGGATAAATATCAAAATACAAAACATAAGTCCTTACATGGTCCAGTGATCTGGGTCTGCTTGCATCTGTGGTCTAATCTGGCACCATGCCTCCCCTCACTATGTTTTCCCACCACATCGTTGTTTCAGTTTCTCTCAAGTGCTGTGTTAGCTCACGTCTTCCAGGAAGCAATTGCCAAGACAGGAGTAAATGTGAAAGTTGTGCTTACACTTGCAAGGATAAAGTGCCAGGGGCCAGAAAGATAAAGAACCTTTAGACTGCAATGCAGGTCTGATATCTAGGGAGGAAAGGCAGAGGAAGGAAGAGTCAGACACTGCAGAACAATTCCAAGGTTTCAGCCAGGTTGATAAGGAATTCTTGAACCAGTTTCCTATTAAAATAATTCTCTGTCTCACAGGAATGGGCCTGTGTTAATATCCCAACTGTGCTTAAAACTTGGCTAGGATCAAGAAGGGAAAGTAGTAGATCTAAGATGCTCATTTTTATGACTACCATGTCCACCCCTTTCTCCAAACAGGTCTATTGCTTCATGCAGGTTTGGAGAACAATTTCTTTATAGTTCCTTTGGGCTTTTATTCCTGAGGGACAACATAAAAGAGGGAGGTTAGTGGGAAGAACTATAGCCCATGTTTCTTGGTTGGTCTCAGGGATTCAGTTGATACTTAGCCTCTCCTTGCTGTCCTGCATTCTCACCTTTGACTATCACTTGGTCATATCATAGAGACATGATAGTGTGATCCCAACTTTCATTCTTCAGTAGTCTGAGCCCTTGGCAGTCATACTATTTTCAGAGTTGCTACACAGGTCCATTCACAGTCAACAATGGGCAAAGCACTACCAGGAGATGCCCAAGTGGGTGACCTGGATCTGTACATACCTCCATGAGTAAACTGTGTAAAGGCATTCCTCCCTCCTCCAACTGATGATGTTTAATTACTCCTGTGAGGATGGTGACTATTCTTTCTACTTGTTGGTCTGTGTATACAAGGAGGCTCAAAAACCTTGTGGCAAACTTAGCTGGTCCTGGTCCCTGTCTCCCATAGCCATTGTATCATAGAATTCCAGACACAGATCCTTTCTGTATCCTATACTTTCACAGCTTGATACCAAAGCAGTTGACTCAGATAGTTCTTTTCCACTCATTGTTTTGATGGGGTGACTAATTCCTGCAGCTTTATACTCAATCATCTTCTGTGATATCCTATATGTCTATCTTGATGAATGAACAAATATGGTTTTGAAAAGACTTTTTATGTAATTTGTGAATCCAGCATTCTACAAATGTTAATTAGATCATGGGAGACCAGGACATCCAACCTACCATTGACTATTCAATCAACTGCTACACTTTGGGGACCAGGATATCCAACCATGCAGATCCCAGAAATGTGGGGATGGGAAATCCAAAATGTCCCAGTGCGTCACTGGGAGTGATAGCCAATGGAATCACTCTCCCTATTCATGGTTTCCTATGGATGTCATAACAGAGTACCACAAACAAAGTGTCTTAAAACAGCAGAAATTAATTATCTCACAGTCCTGGATGCTAGACGTCTGAAATCGAGGTGTCAGCAGGATCCAGTCCTTCTGGAGGCTCTGAGGGAGGAACCGTCCCACGCCCTTCTTGTTTCTGGTAGTGGCCAGTAGTCCTTACCATTTTTTGGCCTGTGGACACATTAATCCAATCTCTGCCTCTGTCTTCACATGACCTTCTGCCTCTGTATCTTCACATCATCTTCCTTCTGTGTGTATCTTTGTGTTGAATTTCTTTCTTCTTATAAGGACACCAGTCATCAGATCAAGGCCCTAATACATCCTAAAACAGTGTGATCTCATCTTAAGTTGATTACGTTTATAGAGACCATATTTTCAAGTAAGGTCACATTCTAATGTTCTCCGTGGACATGCATTTTGGTGGGATGCAATTCAATTCAGTATAGACCCCTTTCTTCCTTCTGTCCTATTTAACTCCCAATCTTTTTTCAGACTCAGGCCAATTGTCACTTCCATGAATGGGTCCATTTTCCCTGTTTATGCAGCTTCATAACATTATATACTCTTTGTGGCACTTGTCTCAGGACAGTATGCTTAAAGGGCACAAAGAATTTCTCTTATTTTTTACTCAGTACTATAGCCCTAGAAGCTAGGACAGTTTCTAACACATACAATAGCACAAAGAATAAATTATGAATAAGTAAACAAATGGCTCAGCTTCCGAAATAAAGAACAAAAGAGGGATGGTGGAGGAGAGTGATAATGCCACTGTGGAAACACTTCTGCCCTCAGCTGGAAGAAAAAGGAGCACTGAGAGAAGTAACCCTTCCTCTGTTCACAATTCACATTTTAGTTCTGCTGCTAAAGAGTCTGCCCTAGATTGGCCCTGAACTTTGGTGAGGGAAGTTGGCAAAATTATGATTGGAGATATGAAGTTTCCTAAGGCAAAAGGGAGAAAAGGAGAGAAGGAAGAAAAATCAGAGGGAGAAACAGTGCACTGGCCAAGATGGATTGGACTGCACTTTAGAGAGATGATGAAAATGGGGGCAACGCTAAGTTAGGGGTAAATAAGGCAGGCCGTGACTGCATGACAGTAAGGATGGGTAAAGTCTATAATCAAAACTAGATTACAAGTTTCTTTGTCCAAACAACACAAAGCTGCACATGATTAGCCCCACAGAGATTTCCAAGTATATTGAAGTATACTTGTTCTGCATGGAAGTCTATTTTGTCAGTGTGAAGTTAAAAAAAAAAAAAAAAGTGAGGCTGGTGAAATTGTATGAAACCAGAATGGGAGAAAAACAAAGGGAATTTTCAGGGGCAATGTTAGCAGACAGAAGGCTATCCACAGGTGGTCTCTCCAATTAGAGGCTTAAAAATATGATCCGACCAAGAAACAAGTGCAAAGTAATAGCATCTGAAGAAAACAGAGGAAACAGATAACCAAATGGAACTTAGATGAAGGAAACTGATGATGTACCAAAAAAAAATGTTTTATAAATCCACCCACTAGCCAAGCTGTGTCTGTTTCAAACTCATGGAATTTTTGCAAAAGTTCAAACTTCTGTGCTTTTATTGGTTTAAGTGTGATGTCATTCTCGGTAGTACAGATAGAAGAGCACAGGAGGTCACCTACCTCCTTTCTTAGCAGGACTGGGGCAGGGAGGGGCAGCAGTGGATGCTGGTTCAAATCCAAGTTCAGTGTCCTGCAGAATCCAGAAGGCTTTGCAAAACAGGTAGGACTGGAAAGTGCTAAATAAATTTACTTTAAGTTCCTATTCTTTTGCAAATGTTAAACTTCTGAGAAAATTCAATTGAAATCCTCCCAATCTGTGGTTGCTTGCATGTCTTCAATTAAGAAAAGATGATAAAGAGGGAAAACCTTTTTGACAGTTATCCTCATGACCACTAATACTTACCATTCTCTTCTTGGCAAGTTTTGTTGATATTTGGTGCAGAAAGTGTTAAAAAGCATGGTTCTTGTCCTTAGGAGCTGTGAATGTTAATGAATGTTACATACCTATGCCTAAATCTCCACTCTGAAAATGGTTTGGGGAGTTAGTTTAAGCTTTAAGAAGGCTTAGATATAGTTGGATAAAATGTTGATAACACTATCAAAGAGGGAAAGCAGTTATTTTTGCCACTCAGACTTTGGAAATGCTTCCATTTAGGGTGTGTTTTGACATGCAATTTTAAATTTATTTTATACCAGCTCAGTGATTCTCAGATATCATTATATTTTGTACCCCTCAATTAGAAAACATCTTTCTAAATCAGAACACCTAGATCCTTGTTTTGAAATCTTTAGTACGACATGTAGCTTGCTGGTCAGATATTCCATGTTGCATATATGTGGATTAATGGTTTATTAACTTATTCTTTTACTAAACTCTCAAATGGTTTGGAATGGGTTGTTTTGATTAACATTTAGTAAGGGTTCAGTGTTGTGTATTGGAAAGGGATGATCTTGGGCATCAGATAGAAGTGGCTGCAAATGCCAAGTCTGCATTTTTACTAGTTGTGTAAACGTGGGTGAGGCCCTTTGCATTCCTGAACCTCAGTTACCTTGTTTTGAAAGATGCTTTAGCATCTTTTTTTAAGATTTATTTTATTATTTATTTATTTTATTTTTGGCTGCATTGGTTCTTGGTTGCTGCACACGGGCTTTCTCTAATTGTGGCAAGCGGGGGCTACTCTTCATTGCAGAACGCAGGTTTCTCATTGCAGTGACTTCTCTTGTTGCGGAGCACAGGCTCTAGGTACATGGGCTTCAGTAGTTGCAGCATGTGGGCTCTGTAGTTGTGGCTCTAGAGAGCAGGCTCAGTAGTTGTGGCACACGGGCTTAGCTGATCCAAGGTATGTGGGATCTTCCCGGCATGTGGGATCTTCCCGACCCAGAGATTGAACTGGTGTCCCCTGCATTGGCAAGCAGATTTTTAAACCCCTGAGCCACCAGGGAAGCCCAGCTTTAGCACTGTTTAAGCACTATTGAGGATACACTATTATGAAATAGGTCAATGTAAAATAAGCAATCAATAAATTTGTTTCCTTCCTTCCTATTTCTAGGTATTCAGCCTACAGTTCTTCAAACGCTACTCAATAATTATTTGTTGATGATATAGTTTCAGATAAGAGTCTCATTGGCAGGTAGATTCCTACTGCTGCCTGTTTCCACTTGTCCTTTATCAGTTACCTTGATATTAACACCATCACTGTATTTTTCATTGGCACATATTTATTGGCTTTTTCATGAGGGAAATATTGTAAACAACTATTCTCTGATTTTCATTGACAGTTTCTTAACTTGCTTTTGAAGCTTTGTACCCTTTTGCTCCTGGGGGCCAGGAGTCAGAGTCTAAGAAAAAAGATAAAATCTGGAAGAAATATTCTAGCCACCAAAAATTAGTGAATGAGAAACTCATCTGCCTTAACTGTTATTTTGCTTGGAACTTTCTTTACCCCAGGCTTCAAGAAATAAATAGAAAAAGTGAAACTTTTTAGAAATAGAAAATGAGAATATCCAAAGAGCTTCAAGCAGAGAAATTGATCAGTTTAACATATAGGGATAATGATACATTAGCTTCTTAAAAAAGAAAAAAGAGGCATCTTACTTTGCTAGTTATGAAGAATGGAAGTCATTAAAGAGCTAAAGAACTATAGGGACATAATTATGAGGAAGGGCTAACCTAGTAGATCAATATTCAACCTTAATAAAAAAGAATCTGAAGGAAGAATTATGAAAATTGAATGACACTTAAATACTAGGAATAGTCCTAGTATTTAAATTTAACAAAGGAAAAGACAATATATCAAGAAGTACACACACACACACACACATTAAATGAAATGGAGGAAATGGAAAGAGAAAGAAGAAAACGTCTAAATCAAACATGAAGTGTCCACACATGTCTTAGAAAATTGATCTTATAGTCCATCTCAATAGTTCATCAGCAAATATTCCCATCCTATTAGCATCCCTCTCTTAATTGAAGCACTACAGTGTCAGTGGTTGAAATGCTGTCTTTTCAAACTGTGTTGAGTGTTGTGTAGGTTGAGCTTCGTGTTCCATGGGTCATTTACTCAGGAGCACAGAACCTTTGTTTCCGTGATCGCATACATGCACACAGGCACACTCACACAATACGGATTAACTTTGTACATGTGATGTTTGGAGGATCCAGGAAGAAGTAACATGATGAGGTAAGGAACTCCCAAAGATGTAAAGTCAAGTGCTGAGCTGTTGTCATGGTGGATTTTTACACCTTGAGCACAAAAGCAATGAGTAGCCTTGATGTTATCACAAAGGACAGGTGTTCCCAAACCATATGATTATAAAGCCTCAGCATAGTCTCTTCAGAAATGGCTTGCCACTAATTCAAGGTCTTCTCTAGCAATAAATGTGTTGATTTTAGTTGTATTAGCAAAAAAAAAAAAAAAAAAAAAAAAAAAAAGAAAGGAAGAAAGAAAGAAAAAAGGAAAAAGAAAAATAGATACAAAACAAGAAGCAAATATTTCCACAGAAGTTCACTGAAATAGAACTTATAAGTAGATCCTGGAGATTATTGCTAAAAGAGATGATGAAATATAATCAATTTTTTGGCAAGTGGTTTTTAATCCAAGCATTATCTACAAGGCACACATATAGAAAAATAGCTGTGATAAGATGATGAGGCTTAATCAGCTATCTTTTTGTCATTGTTTTCTATTCTAACTATTAAAAGGGTGTGAGGCCAATATAATTTTAAATTTGCATACTTAGAATGCTGATGGAAGGATCAATCATTCTTTTTTGCTCCTGTCTCTAAGTTAACAAAGAGGAAGAAAGGAAAATGGTTATAGCATTGTAATTGTTAGTAACCTTGCTAGTAAAAAAATAGGTTACTCCTAAAAAGGAAAAAAATGAGATAAGAAAGCGTAAGAAAATAACTCAAAACCATAACTCTTGCTAAGGAAGACACAGCTAGTACAAGCCCTTTCTCATGTAGGTGTAGAGAGATAAACATGGCATGTGAATGTACCTGGCTTCCATGGAAAAATGTATTTAATGAATCCAAGAATGGAGATTGGCTAAAATATCGTAACCAGTCCACCCTTTAAGGGAACTATCAATTTTAAAAGCCAAGGACCTTGAGGCACAGAATAAAACAGGCTCAGGATTACAATGGGAAGTACACAGAAACCCCTCCTTTTCTTCAGGTTCCACACTGACATGACTATTTTTGATATTTTCTGAAGAAATAAAAGTGTATAATATGCCAGCCTCCTAGCAGTTTAACACTCTTCCTGAAGCCCTAGAAAAATCAGAATAATTTTAAGAGAAAAGAAACACAAAACTCACCCAGAGCTACAGCAAACTTGCTTCACTGAAGCTGACAATGTTCAACATGAATGGACTTGAGAAGCAGTTTTACCAAAGTTTTCAAAGCACATTTTCTAATGACTGAACTCTGCATTCTTTGAAAATTAGTAAGATAGTGGACTAATTATCCCAATCATAGCATTTCACGACCTTTGCTCAGTTCTAGGTGGACGTTCTAGGTGGTACCTCTTCCTTTGGGCCATAAGCTGTTGTTAACAAACCGATGGATGTTTCTCCCCAGGATTATGGATCGCAACAGAGAAAGATCATTCTCAAGAAACCACTTTCTGTTTAGGAAAGATGTCTCAGAAATCACTTCTTGTGTGCCAAATTATGATTATTTCTCTTTGGCCTTTGAGCATATTGCTGTTTTTGAGTTTCTACTTCCTTGAACTTTTTTCTTACAAATTATATACAGCATCACCTGTCTAGCCTGTGGCCATTTGTGATTTATTCATAAGGTGCCTGTGAGTTCTAAGGGATTAATGGCTTATTATTTCTCTTGTCTCCTGAGGTATCCTCAGTTCTTCCTCATTGATCACTAAATGTTTGCCAAACACTCGCTTATCACCACTTTGCATCACGCAGATGTCCATTCCTTACCCTGTGGAAGTGCTCGTGTTACCTCACTAGTTAAATTTCTCTGTACTATTTCATCTTAAGAAACAATGAAGAAAAAATCTGAGACAGAAATAATTTAATACTTACCTCAAAACAGCCACTCATCACCTAAAATGAGGTACAGGACAATTTAGTTTTAAATATCATTTTTTAATCCCTTGGAAATTAGAAACAGGTGTAATCTGAATCAAGCCAATTTAGTTAATTAACTACAGTATCCTCTGACACAAATGCTAGCTATAAACAAGTCTTATGATTTGTCACAAGTTACAATCTATAACAAAAAGAACCATTTATGAAATTAATTGACTACATGAAGAATACCACTACAGCTTCATAGAGATGTTTAAAATGCCATTTATTTATGGACTTAGACATTTTAAAAAGTGAAATTCATCACCTAACTGGATTCATGGATTCATAGACACTTTCTAGAATTTTAGAACAATATGTGCTTCCTATGTGCTATGAACTGTTGTAAGATCTGAGGATCCAGCGGTAGAGAAGATACACATAGTTATTATTCTCAAGAGCTTACGTTCTAGAAAGGAAACACACAATACATAAGTAAATAACTGGACAAGGAAATTTCAGAGACTGGTAAATATTATTAATTAATTCAATGAAGATTCATTAGGCTTCAAACATACACTAGATTCTAGATGCTAGGGCCATAGCTGTGGAAAGAAAGTCCAGCTAGTCTCAAATTTTTATTTAGTGAGAGAGGCAGATAATCAACATCATGCCTCTATGTGTATATTACTATAGATAGTAATGAGTATTTTTAAAATAAAAATGAAATAGGTTGTGATTGAGAGACTGGAGGTGAGTAAGGGAGGGTTCTGTAGATATGCGGGTGGCCAAGAGAAGGTGAAATTTGGTGTGAGACCTGCTGAAAGTGAGGCAGAGCGCCTTGAGAGTATCTGGGAGAGAAGAGTTCCTGTCAAGTACAAAGGAATCTATATTTCATATGATCTGTTGTTCAACATTAGGAAATCAAGTCATTCAACTAGTATAGATTATTTTTACCACCAATTTATTGGAAAACTAATTTCATTGGGAATGTATGTAACAGAATATAAAAGTGGGCATCTTCCTTAACTTTCATTCTGAAGATTTCACAAGGTATATAGTATATCAGATATCAAGTTCAATGTGAGACTAAACTCCATATGATAATTTATTTAAAACAAAAGAGTTAGCTTTATGGCTTTTCACTCTCTTTGAGAATGTAAAATGTTCTTGAGAGGAAAGAGCATGTGTGAGATTTTCCTGAGAAAAGAAGAACTGTTGCTATTCCATGGGATCTCTTCAGCTTCCTGGAAATTTTTTTTGTTCATTTAAAACTTTAATTTATTGTTTCTGGATTTTTTGATGATGGCCATTCTGACTGGTGTGAGGTGATACCTCATTGAATGCTGGAGAGGATGAGGAGAAAAGGGAACCCTCCTGCACTGTGGGTGGGAATGTAAATTGGTACAGCCACTATGAAAAACAGTATGGAGGTTCCTTAAAAAACTAAAAATAGAACTACCATATGACCCAGCAATCCCACTCCTGGGCATATACCCTGAGAAAACCATAATCCAAAAAGAAACATGTACCACAGTGTTCATTGCAGCACTATTTACAATAGCCAGGACATGGAAGCAACCTAAATGCCCATCAACAGATGAATGGATAAAGAAGATGTGGCACATATATACAATGGAATATTACTCAGCCATGGGAAGGAATGAAATTGAGTTATTTGTAGTGAGGTGGATGAACCTAGAGACCATCACAGAGAGTGAAGTAAGCCAGAAAGAGAAAAACAAATACCATATGCTAACTCATATATACGGAATCTTAGAAAATGTTACTGATGAACCCAGTGACAGGGCAAGAATAAAGATGCAGATGTAGAGAATGGACTTGAGGACACTGGTGGGGGTGGAGGGACTAAGGGGAAGCTGGGATGAAGTGAAAGAGTAGCATTTACATATATACACTACCAAATGTAAAATAAATAGCTAGTGGGAAGTTGCTGCATAATATAGGGAAATCAACTCCATGATGGGTGATGCCTTAGAGGGTTGGAATAGGGAGGGTGGGAGGGAGTTGCAGGAGGGAGGGGATATGGGGATATAAGTATAAATACAGCTGATTCACTTTGGTGTAACTCAGAAACTGGCACAATAGTGTAAAGCAATTATATTCCAATAAAGAGTTTAAAAAAGAAACTTTAATTTGCAGATTTTCAACGTTCAGAAACATGATTGATTTTATTATATCAACCTTATAGTCTATGACCTTTGTAGATTTCTTGGGACCTTTAATGTAGATGATTATATTGTCTACAAATAAAGATAGTTTTACCCATTACTTTACAGGTTTTAATGTTTTGGTGGTTTTTTCTTGACTTATTAAATGAACTAGGACCATGAATATAATGTAGAATAGTTGTTTATATTGTTAAGGACCTTTTGTCTCTAATTTTATAAGAGATATTGATCCATAGTTTTTCTTCTCTTTCTTCTTCTTTTGAGTAATGTTTGCCTGCTTTTTGTTTCAGGGTAATGCTAAACTTAAAAAATAAGTTGGAAAATATTTTCTATTTTCTGGTAATGTTAGTGTAGAAATTGTATTATTTCTTCCTTGAATATTTTGTAGAATTCACAAGTAATGCAATCTGGAGCTGGGTTTTAAACTTTATGTAAGGTTATTAAGTTTAATTTCTATTTTGTTAAAAGATATAGGAGCATAAATCATAGTATTTACTGATGAATTTTATCAGGTGGTTCTCTCAAAGAATTGTTTATTTTCATTTGCAGTATCAAATTTATTGGCATGTTTGTTTATAATGTTCCCTTATCATACTTTTACTGTCTGTCAGATCTCTAGTGGTGTCCCTTCTTTTATTTTTAATATTGGTAATTTTTATTTCTTCCCTTTTTTCTTTTTTCTTGACCAGTATGACTAGGAGTTTATTAATTTTATTAATCTTTTCCTAGTGTCATTAAGTTTTCTGTTTCAAATGTCATTGGTTTCTGCTCTTATTTTTGTTTGTTTTTTCTTTTAATGGTTTTGAGTTTAATTTGCTCTTTTTTTAAAAAAATATTAACGCTATAAAGTTAGATCATGGGTTTAGGGCCTTTTGTCTTTTCTAATATAAGCATTTAATGCTATAAATTTCTCAATAATAATTGTATCTCACAAATTTTCATATGTTCATAATTTTCATATGAATCCTTTGTTTTTAAAGTATTTGTTTACAATTCAAAGTAATTTTTATTTTTCCTTGTGATTTTTTTTATTTAACCAAAGGATTATTTAGATGTATATTGTTTAATTCTAAATACTTAGGAATTTTCATAGATCTTTATGTCATTGATTGCTATTTTATATTATGATCAGAGAATATTTTGTTTGATTTCAATCTTTTGAATTTGTTGAGATTTCTTTATAATTCAGAATATGAGCTATTATGCTATATGTTTTATGTGCACTTAGGAAGAATGTGTATTTCCTATTACTGGATGGCATAGTCTAAATGGCAATTAGGTCAATTACATTGATAGTGTTGTTCAACTCTTCTATATTCTTACTGCTTTTGTATCTATCTGTTGTATCAGTTCTGGAAAGTGTTGAAGACTCTAACAATAAATGTGAATTAGTCTGTTTCTTTTCTCAGCTGTATCAGTTTTTTCTTCATGTCTTAAAGCCCTGTCATTAGCTGTATACACACTTAGGATTGTTATAACTTCCTGACTAATCCAACTGTTGTGTGTGTGTGTGGTGTGTGTGTGTATCTATATGTCTATATTTCTTTTACCTCTGGTATTAACTCTTGTTCTGAAGCCTACTTTGTCACATATTAATGTAGCTTCTCCTGATCTCTTTTGATCAATATTTGCACTGTATATAATTTTCCATCCTTTTACTTTTAGTCTATGTCTTTACATTTAAAGTGTATTTTTTTTTTAAATAGTATATAGTTTGGGTCTTTATTTGTTATACAGTCTGATGATCTCTGTCTTTTAATTGGCTATTTAGAACATTTCATTCAATTTTTATATAGTTGAGTTTAAACTTACTATCTTACATTTTGCTTTCCAGTTGGGGAATCTGTTCCTTGTTAGCTTTATTCTTCTTTTTCTGACTTCTTTTAAATCACTTGAATTTTTATTATCATTTTATATCTATTATTGGCTTATTAGTGATAATTATTTTATTTTTTATTGGTTTCTAGGGCATATAACATAATCTTTAACTTATTGTCTACCTCTCAAAAATGTCAGTTGTGTATAAATAGATGGAACCTTACCTTATTTTGTTATACACTTTAATTCTATATATGTTATAAACCACATAGTACAATGTTTCTATATTTACCTTAGACATTCAATTATCTTATGCAGAGATTAAAATTTTTAAAAAATTGCCGTTTACATTTGCCCACAATTTTACCTTTTCCAGTGCTCTTTACTATGTGCATCTTTGTGTTGTGTGTGGGAGTGTGTGTGTGTGTGCTTGTGTTTTTGTATGCATGCATGGTATCTAAGTTTCTGTCTGGTATGGTGTTCCTTCTGTTTGAAGAATTTCTTTAAGTATTTCTCATCTTCCAGCAGGGAATTCTTGTCAGTTTTTGACTGAAAAGGTCTTTATTTTATCTTCATTTCAAAAGTGTGTTTCTTTTTGCTTTCAGTACCATAAAGGTGCCATTGTATTATCTTCTGGCTTGCATAATTTCTGACTACAAGTCTGCTGTAATTCTTATCTTTGTGCCTTTATATGTAATGGTTCCTCCTCCATCCTCCTGGCTGCTTTAGGAGTTTATCTTTTACTTTCAACAGTTCAGCTATCATGTATATAGATGTATTTTTGTTTGATTTTTGTCCTGTTGAGCTTCCTGAATTGGTGATTAGCTTTTGTAATGGGTTGAATGTTGCCCCTCCCCCCAAAAGATATGTCCACTCTAATCTTTGAGATCTTTGAATGTGACCATATTTGCAAGTAAGGTCTTTGCAAATGTACTTAAGTAAAAGATTTCAAGATAGGATCATCCTGGATTATCTGGTATCCTTATAAGTGTCCTTATAAGAGACACACAGAAGAGAGACACAGAGATTGTGAAAATGGAGACAGAGATTTGGGTTATTTAGCCACAAGCCAAGGAAAATCTGGAGCCACAAGAAAGTAGAAGAGGCAAGGAAGTATTCTCTCCTAGAACTTGTAGAGGGAGTGTGACCCTGGATACACCTTGATTTCAAACTTCTGGCCTCTGGAACTGTGACAGAATGAATTTCTGTAAAAACAGAAAGCCATCAAATTTTTGATAATTTATTACATCAGCCCATGAAAACTAATACAGTTGTTTTTTATTCTCTTGGGGAAACTGTTTTTTCATTTCTTCAAATATTTGCTGAGCTAATATGCTCATGAATAGAATGCATCATTGATCCATTTTTTTTGGTTTGCATATAGCATTTCTACATATTTTACATGTGATCCTCTCAGGTGAAATTGTCTGATTTCCTGTATTTTGTCTATTCCAATAGATGGGTTTTACTTATAGCTCTGCTCTGTGAACAGTTGATCTTAGACTGAGTCCTGTGGGTGAGTTTGTTGACCTTCTTTAAGAGGCTTAAGTTTTATTCTGTATGAGACAGAAGGATTCAGGGAAGCATGCGGGGTTTTGTTTCTTTCCTTCATCAGTCATTGATCACCCCCTAAAAGACTATGTCACCAAGTAAGTCTCTCTTTATCTTCTGTTCAGCTCTTAATCTTTCTTATAAGCACCTGATCTTTCTCATTGACTTGTAAAAAGAGCCAGTGAGTGTGTACAGACTCACCTTGACATGCTAGCACACATGACCTTTAAGACTTTATTAAAAATTTAATTGTTCTTATCCACTTTAATCACTGCCACTTTTTTTTTCTTGTGTTTTTCCAAATGTGAACCAGCCCATTGGTCTCATCTCTCCCCAGAGGAACTTGTGATTTTTAGAGTTCAGTTTTCTTACAATTTCAGGCATATTTTTGGCTCAAATAAAAAAGTAATATTTTGTAAATGATTTGACTGCTTATTGTTAGGTGGAAACACTGTTCTGTTGTGGCTTTCTGCATCCTAAGGAGAAACAAAACTCTTTTATTACTTTTTCAATCCTGATGGATTTTTTGCAGTTATTTCTCCTTTTTACTCTACTTAGTATTTTGTTGGCTTATTTTTCTTTCGTTCATGATGTTTCTTGCCATAGATTTCTCTATGTCATTTATATTTTCAAGGAACCATTTTTTGGTGTTGTTCATATTGATTTTGTTATTAGTTTTCTCTATCTCATTGATTTCTGCCCTCATCTATATTATTTTTTATTTTTTTATTTATAATTATTAGATTACTACCTTTCCAAGTTTTAATTTTTATTGTTTTCTAATAAATGTCTTTTAGTAAAGTTCTAAGTACTGCTTCAGCTGTTTACCAAAATTTTGACCTACAATGTTTGCACTGTTTGCGGTTTCACTTTAACACATGCTTATTGTCCATGTGACTTTCTTTTTGTCTTAAAGATAATGGGCTTATGGTACTTATTTTAACTATTTGAATATTACTGACTTGAGGTATCTGTTCCCTGTGATTAGCAGTAATCTTTTCCCAAGATATAACAAATATTTCTTAAGTAGAAAAATCATATATAAAAACTAGCTTCTCCCCTACCTCTGTGCACTAGTTTACTCAGAGCATCTGAGAGGCTTTCTTTGAGGCTATTGTCCTTAGTAAGACCCTGAATAAAACTTAATCTCACAACTCTCATGTTGTTCTTTTTTCTTGGACAGCTTTGGCAACCATGAAAGGACCCAGAGCAGATTGCTCTCCTTCTGCTAAGCTCTACAGGGGTCCTTGTGTCCCCTGTGCCTGTCCCCCTCCTTGGAGAGTCCAGATGACTAAGTCTCTTCAGGAAGAGATACCTGAATTCTCAGTTGAAAGACCCTAGAAGGTGCTCAGTTGAAAGTCCCCGGGAAGCTTTAGACTGGGCAATTAGGTAAGGGGTGACCTGGCATCTTTCCTGGAATTGGCTGCTTTAGCAGAGTTTGTCAAAATAAAAATGAAGATACCATATGAGAGCTTTCTGTTCCAAAGATAAGGGACACTGTTCCCTCTGGCCTGTTAGAGCTTTCTTAGGCCACTGAGAAATTTACAGGAGTGGTAGAGGCAAGTCCTTATACCACGCAGCAGTCTCACAGGGAAGCCCTCTCATTAACTTAAAAAATCACTCATCCGAGGACACACATGTATGAACTGACCATCCAGTTTTCCGAGCGCCCATGAAGTTCTAAAATGTCAGAGGGAAAAACCGAGATATTTAAAATAGCTGAAACAACTCTAGGGTGACACTGAGAGGAGTTAAGCTCATAAACAGCCCACCACACAGTTTTTAGTAGTAATCTTATCACAACAAAACCAACTTTAAAATGGGAAATAAAGCCTCACAAACAGAAGAAAAAGGGCTGCCAGATAACCCACCTGTGACTAACACCCCAGCTGGGTTTATGTATGTATAGAGCTTATACGTGCTTAAATGGGAACTAAAGGAGCTCTCACCCTGAAACAGCTGAGATGGGACTCTTGACATTCCAAATTTTTTTTCGTACACAGCTAGAGAAAGCTGGCTATGAAATCAGACAGACTGAATGAAAAACTTTATTTTGATTGGTCTTTAGATGATTCTAAATGAGGAAATAGTAACTCCTTTGCAGGAAATCAATGAAAATTGCTTGAAACTGGCAAAATTTTTAAATGACAATGTTCAAAAATGCCACTGTTGCTGACCCAGTCTTTCCCTCTGCTCCTCCCTGTTTCTCTAAATTTCCACCACAGTACTGTCCTCCTTGCTATCTGTCTCTGTCTGAACTTCCTCTTATAACACCAAAATTGATTTCCCACAGAAGGCAACAATAATTCTAAAAGATGATAAAAATGTGTTTGATTATTATGGCCATTTTGAAAAAACTTTTTTTTCCCAAAATTCTGATCTTAAGGTAGCCAAGGCTTTTCTAGGAGGAACTTGCTTTACCTTTTCATGCCTTAGATATAAATGCTCAGCCTGATCTTCTTAGGTATCTTGTTCTATGTCTTGAGAACTTGGTGTATTGACCAATGAGAAAACTCTGGTCTCTGCCATCTGGAAGGTACACATATGGTGTATAGTTGGCAGCCAGTTGGACATCTCTGTCCGGCCATGCCACTTCTCAGGGCAATTTGTTATAAGGGCTCCCAATCCATAAAGAGCCTTTACCATCTCAGCCTTCACTGTGTCTGCCTGTACAATGAAGTCTTTTACTTTCTGGACTTTTTTTTGGTGGGGGAGCAAACTTTCTAGATCTTGTGAGGACTGCATCCTTTGCACTCTCCTGTGAGGACGCCTCCTGCGTCTCATTGGTTTGAATAGCTATTAAGATCCTACTTGCCAATGGCCAGATGATGGATCCTTTAAATAGGAAAATATTCTAAATTGGTAAACTTTTAGAAAGTGCTCATCATAAACAGCTATTTTATTGGTACCTATGAAAAGACCAAATTGGGAGCGAGAGCTGGGAGCGGGGACCAGGGTGAGCAGGTTCCCACTGCTGCTTGAATAAGCACTGACAGTGGTCAATGCACTAGGACCACACCCCAGGCCCTGGGTGTGGTCCTAGTGCTTAGCTAGACCAGAGTCTTTTCTCAGGCTCTGGCTGGTTCAGATCCCGTAGCAAGCTGTGGTGTGGAGTGAGCAGGGCCGGGCTGTTTTCCCCACTCAGATTGGAGAGTGTGGCAAGATGGTAGCTGCCAGTGCAGAGCTTTCTCTGCCCTAATCATTGTTAAGCCAGCACCCATGCACTCATTGTGAGCAGAGTCTAGGCTTCTCCAGCCCTAATATCTGTCCCAGCAGTTCTCCCACCAGGCAAAGGGGCTTGTCTCCTCTGCATAGGACCCCAGAACCGGGACGTCCTGTCTGTGGCAGGATCTGCTCACTCCGCAGGGTGAGGGTCCACCCATGTGGATTTTCTCTTCCTTTCAGATCTCTCCCAGGGGCTCAGGTCCTGATTGGATGCCTTTTTTCCATCCTACTCAGTTATAGGGAAATCTTTCCTGCAGCTTTCGTTGTATAGGAGTGATTCTGCTGGTTTCCAATTCGTTTTCTGTGAGGATTTTTCCACATATGGGTGTATTTTTGATATGCTTGTGGGGGGAGGTGAGCTCCAAGTCCTCCTACTCTGCCATCTAGATCTGATCTCCTACTGGCTTTTAATCTTTTTTTTTTCTAGATGTGAGGAAACCTTTTCTCTAATGCTAACTATGACTTGCAGTAAGTTGGTAAAGAATACTTTTGTAAATGAAGATGAAACATTTGTCTTTTGCTCTCCACCTGGTGCCTCCAGAATATGGCTTCTTCCTTTGGCTCTTCACTAGGCTTGGTGTCCTATTGCAGTCCAGACTGAAACTAGTTATACTCATCACTGTCCAAATTTGTTCTCTCTTTGTTGTTTTTAAACTGATTATGTTTTGTGTCTCTTGCTGCTGTATCATGACCTTATTAATGTTATCACCAGTATTACTGTTGTTTCTTGCATCACCCAATATATAAACAGATCTCTGACAAAATTAATGATGGCTAAATGTCGAGGCAATTGATCACATATATAGTTCTATACAAAATTATTTTCAATAGTGCAACTCTAGATATTGGAAGAAGCAACAAGAGAAAAATGTTTCCTGGATCATAATAGACCAGTAAGACAGATGATCCAGAGAATTTTTAGCACATGAAAGTCTTATCAAGAAAGTCCTAGGGACTTCCTAGGTGGCGCAGTGGTTAAGAATCCACCTGCCAATGCAGGGGACATGGGTTCGATCCCTGGGCTGGGAAGATCCCACATGCCATGGAGCAACTAAGTCCACGTGCCACAACTACTGAGCCTGTGCTCTAGAGCCTGTGAATCACAACTATTGAGCATGTGAGCTGCAACTACTGAGCCTGTGCTCCAAAGCCTGTGAGTCACAACTACAACTATTGAGCATGTGTGCCGCAACTACTGAAGCCTGCGCACCTAGAGCCTGTGCTCTGCAGTAAGAAGCCCGTACACCACAATGAAGAGAACCTCTGCTCACTGCAACTAGAGAAAGCCCACGTGCAGCAATGAAGACCCAATGCAACCAAAAAATAAATTAATTAATTAAATTAAAAAAAAAAGAAAACCCTTACCTGACCTAGTAATGAGCCTTCCTAGTGCTATGGGACAAATTGGTCACAAAATGCCCCCCAAACTTTGCCTGGATTTATGACCACAACAGGGGAGACTGTGAAGAGAAAAGAACAAAAGAGTGTTGCTCATTGACCAGTTATACAAGGGTTAAATTGCAACCCACTGCAGTTGCCTATCAGCAGTGCACCCTGTGAGGAACGCAAGATGGAAAACAGGATGAGGCACTCTGTGCTTTGGATAAATGCACTCCTAGATAGTTAAATACATATCTCAGGAAGGATTTCAGTGATCCCAGATTCTTGTATCTTCCCATACATAGAAAAGCACTGAAATCATTAACTTGAGATATCTGTTCTTTGTGATTAGCGGTAATCTTTTACTGAGATATATGCTTGACTACATGTATTAACTAGCCAATATATATATATATATATACATACACACTAGCTTATATATACTGGCTTCTCCCCTACCTCCATGGTGCAGTTTACTCAGAGCTACTGATTGGCTATCTCCCAGGCTGTAGTCCTCAGTAAGACTCTGAGTAAAACTTAAACCCACAACTCTCATGTTGTGCTTTTTTCTTTAAGTTGACAAGGTATGAAAGTAAAAATGCTGAAATCCAAAGACAAGGAGAAAGTTGGCTTTTTTGGTTTGTTTATTTTTGTTTTTGTTTTAATGTACAATGCCCAAGGAAGGCAAGACAGAAAATAGATTAATGGTTCTTTAGGGTTGGGAAGGGATAAACAGAGATAAGGAGGAAATAGCTAATGGGAACAGGGGTTCTTTTTTGAGGTAATAGGAGTGTTCTAAATTGCAGTGATGGTTGTTCATATCTGTGAATATATTAAATACTATTGTACACTTTAAATGGCTACATTGTACATTTTATGGATTATATCTAAGTAAATGGTTTAAAAGTCATTACATTTATAGAAGACCTATACATAAATGTTTATACAAACTTTGTAATTCACAACCTTGAAATACTCCAAAGAAGCGAATCTGCATGCTATTGAACAAGATTAGTTTACACTGTACCTTCGGGACTCCCTCATATTAGAAGTAAAGTGCCAAACATTTCAGGACTATGCCAGGAGTTCCAGATGCATTATAGGACTAAGAGAACTGGACATATAGGAAATTGTGCTGATTTACACCAAACTGAGGAAGGCTGTTCCTGCTTGACAGGGGTCATACTTCAGTGAAGTGTACTGTTAATCAAGAGGCCACCTGCACCAATCAGTGAGTCATCACTGACGATAGATATACTTGTGGATGGAAACATCTTAATTTTATAAGTACTCATTGAAATTTTCTAAGACATTTTCAGCCTTCTGTGAACTGCCATAGTTTCTCTTGAAGTTGAAGAGCAAAGCATACACAGTTAATAACAGAAGAAAAGCAAAGAACACTTAAGAACCAGTGCTCCACATTCAAGGCGCCATATTTCTGTCACCCTTTCAACCTAATTCTCTTGGAATTATAGAGCTCTTGTAAAAATCAAAAGGACCATTCACTGTCTCTGAGGAGAACTCTGCTCAGTTGGAGCATTACACTTAGGTACAAAAAATAAAAGCCTTCTTATGCTTCAGCTTTCCCATCAAGAAACCAGAAACAGCTGAGAAAATGGTTGTCTTCTGGGGTATTATTAGTAAAGTGTAAAATTCTTTGACCCTTATAGAGAAAATATGCACATCATTGTATAAATAAAAGGAGGACAAATTAGTCATTTTTGCAGCCTACCCAGAACATAGACAACTTCACTAGCTAGGGTTAAATAAAATGTTTTCGGGAAGTAATCACAGGAGCTACAGAGTAGATGTGCTATGGCTTAGAAAAGGTCTGTACCCCTAGACATTGAAGGGATACGGTTTAATTCTGAAGTACTGAAGAGGTCAGGAAATGGAGTTAATTGATGTTACTTTAATGAGTTATTTCTCATTTGTACTTTTCAAATCCTGTTGAACAACAAAAAATTCCCGCCACACACTTAGTTGTATCTTCCTGATGCTTAGACCATGGGTATAAACGTTACTGCAAGTGATCTCTTTAATCTACTGTCCCAGAGGTAGAAGCACAAAAAAGTCAAGGCTGTAAAAAGTTGGCACAGATCTAATAGTAAGCCGTGCTGTTTTGTGTTTCATGCCAAAAACTGGAATTGTCACTGCTATTATAAGAAAGGGGAAAACAAGTGGCAAAGAGCTTTCTTTGGAAATGAATACACCACTGGCCCCAGGGTGGGTGTGAAATCACCACCATCAGCAGACAGTATTACACAAAGAAAGCATATTGAATGAGCCCACCTTTGTAATAGGAAGTAAGAAGCCATGTGGAAAAAAGCTTTTCAACAGTGGATTACAACTACATCTGAAATCAAGAACTCAGAGTATGAGAGAGTGATATCTGTCTGGGGAAAAGAGTTCCTGTTGCTTACTGGGATGCAGGGCCAGGATGTGCTAGGGTGAGGCATCTTCCTGGCGGGGGGCTGGGCCAGAGGGAATTGGAGTGAAATAGTGGGACTCATTTTTTTTGTATTTTACTTAACATATATTTTTTATTACAAATGATATCCATCCTCTTTTAGAATTTTTTAAGTAAGCATGAAAAGAGTCCACTGATTATGGCTAAGGCCTGCCAGAAACTAGAGAAGCAGGATGAAGTCCTATATCTTTTCTTCCTAAAACTTTCTGTGTGTCTATAGTGTGGCTGTGTTATAAACAAGAAGCTTATGTCTATTTGGGGCTATTACCTGAGCCTAACACTGACAGGCACATTTATAACGGAGTACTAAGTAAAATTCAGATCTAAATTTAGAGAATCTAAAGCATAGATTGAATGGAATGTCATTCTTATTGATCTTTATCAACTTTTACTCTGTTGCCCCATATGTATTTTGTATCTCTCATTTCTCTGCTTTGGTTCACATCTCATTTTATTTTACTCCATTTATCTGACCCAAATTGAATCTCTGTATTATTTACTGTATTAGCTAGGATTGCCTTCTGTTGCTTGAAATGACAGTGACTTCACCAAATAAAAGTTTACTTTTGAAGTCTAAAGATAAACTGTGGTGGGCCTGTGAAATGGTGCCCATGATGTAAAAAATGTCGCAGCCAGCTGCAATTTGTCTTCTATACCAGCCTTAGCACAAAGCTTTCATTCTCATGGTTTCAATACTGCTATACCTATAGGCAACCTATCTACATGCCAGGGGAGAAAAAGGAAGGAGGGAGAAAAAAGTAAAAAACAGAAAAACAAAACAAACTAACTAAAATGTCATCTGAATCTTTATGCTTTTGAAAATGTTTACATCTATTCACATCACATTGGCCAGAGCTGGTTAACGTGGCCATTCTCTATGATGGACTGAGAAAATAATCGGGATTCTCTTTAGTAAAGATAAATGGATTTGGAGTAAACAACTAGTGTTTACTGCAGTGGCCCTTCTGCCATTAATGCTGTTTTCTGCCTCCTGTTTGAACAATAATTGTACAGCTAGATTGCAATTTCTTTTAATTAATTAACTCGATTTGCTATAAAGCTCCTTTCTGATACTAAGTCATTAATATGGTGATTTTCAATGTTTAGTGTATATCAGCAGCACCTAGAGGGCTTGTTAAAACACAGATTGCTAGGCCCCACCCTTAGAGTTTCTGATCCAGGAGGTCTGGGTTGGAGTCTAGGAAGTAGGATAATTAAAAGTTTCCTGGTGATACTTGTGCAGCTCGTCCAAGGACCACACTTTAAAGGAAGAAGTTTGGGAATTTCCTAGCGAGAATTTTACAGAGTTCACATAGATTCTCAAAACCAAACTTTTGTGGATCATGCTTTCTGCATCTTTACAGGTTACATCATGTTCTTTCTCTTTTGAATGAGACTGTGGGAGGGCCCCCAAAATGATATTTTATTCTATGTATTGTTTAATAACATAAAAAATAAATACTTATACTCTTAATGCAAAAATTTCAAACAACAAAGAGGCCTGCTGACCACTGACCCAGGCCCAGTCCATTAGGCTCTTCCATAGAGATGACCCTTCTTTGTAATTTAGTATGTATTGTTCCACACCTTTTAAATTCAGATATATTGTAATTGAATATCTATTTATTATATAGGGTTTTAAATATAAATCTTGTATTATATTCATTTTTCAGGGAATTGCTTCTGTCAGCTTAATAATATCTTAAATTTTTTTTCTAAACTTTAATTTTTAAAAATGAAAAATTAAAAATGCAGGCTTTGTAAAATAATTAGCAGAATTCAGCCACCTATTGAATGTGAGCTACGTTACTCTAGAAGTACAGGTGACATAAATTGTAATATAAAAAAATGTAAAAACCATTCTGAGTTGGTATAGAAAATGTCAGGGTTCTCCACTGTAAGGTTACACTTTTTTTTATATATATATAATTGCTTTACACTGTTGTGCCAGTTTTTGCTGTACAACAAAGTGAATTAGCTGCATCTACACATATATCCCCATATCCCCTCGCTCCTGCGACTCCTTCCTGCGTTCCCTGTCCCAGCCCTCTAAGTCATCACTCTTCATCGAGTTGATCTCCCTGTGTTATGCAGCAGCTTTTACATTTGGTAGTGTATATATGTCAGTGCTACTCTCTCACTTCTTCCCAGCTTCCCCTTCACCTCTCCCACCACTGTGTCCTCAAGTCAGTTCTCTACATCTGCATCTTTATTCTTGCCCTGTCACTGGGTTCATCAGTACCATCTTTTAGAATCCATATATATGAGTTAGCATATGGTATTTGTTTTTCTCTTTCTGGCTTACTTCACTCAGTATGACAGTCTCTAGGTCCACCCACCTCACTACAAATAAATCAATTTCACCGCTTTTTATGGCTGAGTAATATTTCATTGTATATATATGCCACATCTTCTTTATCCATTCATCTGTTGATGAGCATTTAGGTTGCTTCCATGTCCTGGCTATTGTAAATAGTACTGCAATGAAGAGTGTGGTACATGTTTCTTTTTGGATTATGGTTTTCTCAGGGTATATGCCCAGGAGTGGGATTGCTGGGTCATATGGTAGTTCTATTTTTAGTATTTTAAGGAACCTCCATACTGTTTTCCATAGTGGCTGTACCAACATACATTCCCACCAACAGTACAGGAGGGTTCCCTTTTCTCCACACCCTCTCCAGCATTTATTGTTTCTAGACTTTTTGATGATGACTGTTCTGATAAGTGTGAGGTGATACTTCATTGTGGCTTTGACTTGCATTTCTCTAATGATTACTTATGTTGAGCAGCTTTTCATGTGTTTATTATTAGCCATCGGCATGTCTTCTTTGGAGAAATGTCTTTTTAGGTCTTCCGCCCATTTTTGGATTGGTTATTTGCTTTTTTGGTACTAAGCTGCATGAGCTGCTTATATATTTTGGTGGTTAATCCTTTGTCCGTTGTTTCATTGGCAAATATTTTCTCCCATTCTGAGGGTTGTCTTCTTGTCTTGTTTATGGTTTCTTTTGCTGTGCAGAAGCTTTTAAGTTTCATTAGGTCCCATTTGCTTATTCTTGATTTTATTTCCATGATTCTAGGAGGTGGGTCAAAAAGGATCTTGCTTTGATTTATGTCATAGAGTGTTCTGCCTATGTTTTCCTCTAAGAGTTTTATAGTGTCTGGCCTTACATGTAGGTCTTTAATCCATTTGGAGTTGACTTTTGTGTATGGTGTTAGGAAGTGTTCTAATTTCATTCTTTGACATGTTGCTGTCCAATTTTCCCAGCACCACTTATTGAAGAGGCTGTCTTTTTTCCATTGTGTATTCTTACTTCCTTTATCAAAGATAAGGTGCCTGTATGTGCATGGGTTGATCTCTGGGCTCTCTATTCTGTTCCATTGATCAATATTTCTGTTTTTGTGCCAGTACCATACTGTCTTGATCACTGTAGCCTTCTAGTATAGCCTGAAGTCAGGGAGCCTGATTCCACCAACTCTGTCTTTTCTTCTCAAGGTTCTTTTGGCTATTTGGGGGCTTTTGAATTTCCATACAAATCTTAAAATTTCTTGTTCTAGTTCTGTGAAAAATGTCATCAGTAATTTGATGGGGATTGCATTGAATCTATAAATTGCTTTGGGTAGTATAGTCATTTTCATAATGTTGATTCTTCCAATCCAAGAACATGGTATGTCCCTCCATCTCTTTGTATTGTCTTTGATTTCTTTCATCAGTGTTTTATAGTTTTCTGCATACAGATCTTTTGCTTCCTTAGGCAGGTTTATTCCTAGGTATTTTATTCTTTTTGTTGCAGTCGTAAGTGGGAGTGGTTCCTTAATTTCTCTTTCTGCTCTTTCATTGTTAGTGTAGAGGAATGCAAGAGATTTTTCTGCATTAATTTTGTATCCTGCTACTTTACTAAATTCATGGATTAGCGCTAGCAGTTTTCTGGTAGAGTCTTTAGGGTTTTCTATATATAATATCATGTCATGTGCAAAGAGTGACAATTTTACTTCTTTCTTTCCAATTTGGATTCTTTTTCTTTCTTCTTCTCTGATTGCTGTGGCTAACATTTCCAAAACTATGTTGAATAATAGTGGTGAGAGTGGGCACCCTTGTCTTGTTCCTGTTCTTAGAGGGAATGCTTTCAGTTTTTCACCATTTAGAATGGTGTTGGCTTTTGGTTTCTCATATATGGCTTTTATTATGTTAAGATAATTTCCTTCTATGTCCATTTTCTGGAGAGTTTTTATCATAAATGGATGTTGAATTTTCTCAAAAGCTTTTTCTGCATCTATTAACATTATCATATGGTTTTTATCCTTCAATTTGTTAATATGGTGTATCACATTGATTGAGGTTCGTATATTGAGGAATCTGTGCATTCCAGGGATAAACCCCACTTGATCATGATGTATGGTCTTTTTTTTGGGGGGGGGGATCTTCCTGGAGCAGGGATCAAACCCGAGTCCCCTGCATTGGTAGGTGGAATCTTTTTTTTTCTTTTTAATTTTTTTTATTATTTTTTGGGGGTACACCAACTTCAATCATCTGTTTTTATACACATATCCCAGTATTCCCTCCCTTCCTTGACTCCCCCCCCTCAAGTCCCCCCCACCCTCCCCATCCCAGTCCTCCAAGGCATCTTCCATCCTCGAATTGGACTCCCTTTGTTATACAACAACTTCCCACTGACTATGTATTTTACAGTTGGTAGTATATATATGTCTGTGCTACTCTCTCGCTTCGTCTCAGTTTCCCCTTCACCCCCCGTCCCCTCCCATACCTCGAGTTCTCCAGTCCATTCTCTGTATCTGCGTCCTTGTTCTTGTCACTGAGTTCATCAGTACCATTTTTAGATTCCGTATATGTGAGTTAGCATATAATATTTGTCCTTCTCTTTCTGACTTACTTCACTCTATATGACAGATTGTAGTTCTATCCACCTCATTACATATAGCTCCATCTCATCCCTTTTTATAGCTGAGTAATATTCCATTGTGTATATATGCCACATCTTCTTTATCCATTCATTTATTGATGGGCATTTCGGTTGCTTCCATGTCCTGGCTATTGTAAAGAGTGCTGCAATAAACATTATGGTACAAGTTTCTTTTGGGATTATGGTTTTCTTTGGGTATATACCCAGGAGTGGGATTACTGGATCATATGGTAGTTCTATTTGTAGTTTTTGAAGGAACCTCCAAATTGTTTTCCATAGTGGCTGTACCAACTTACATTCCCACCAACAGTGCAGGAGAGTTCCCTTTTCTCCACACCCTCTCCAACATTTGTTGTTTCCAGATTTTGTGATGATGGCCATTCTGAGTGGTGTGAGGTGATCCCTCATTGTGGCTTTGACTTGCATTTCTCTGATGATTAGTGATGTGGAGCATCTTTTCATGTGTGTGTTGGCCATCTGTATGTCTTCTTCAGAGAAATGTCTATTTAGATCTTCTGCCCATTTGTGGATTGGGTTATTTGCTTTTTTAGTATTAAGCTGCATGAGCTGCTTGTATATTTTGGAGGTTAATCCTTTGTCCGTTGTTTCATAGGCAACTATTTTTTCCCATTCTGAGGGTTGCCTTTTAGTCTTGTTTATGGTTTCTTTCACTGTACAAAAGCTTTTAAGTTTCATGAGGTCCCATTTGTTTATTCTTGATTTTATTTCCATGATTGTAGGAGGTGGGTCCAAAAGGATGTTGCTTTGATGGATGTCATAGAGTGTTCTGCCTATGTTTTCCTCTAGGAGTTTTATAGTGTCTGGCCTTATATGTAGGTCTTTAATCCATTTGGAGTTGACTTTTGTGTATGGTGTTAGGAAGTGTTCTAATGTCATTCTTTTACATGTTGCTGTCCAATTTTCCCAGCACCACTTATTGAAGAGGCTGTCTTTTTTCCACTGTATACTCGTGCCTCCTTTGTCAAAGATAAGGTGCCCATATGTGTTTGGGCTTACTTCTGAGTTCTCTATTCTATTCCATTGATCTTCCTTTCTATTATTCTGCCAGTACCATACTGTCTTGATCACTATGGCCTTGTAGTGTAGTTTGAAGTCAGGAAGCCTGATTCCACCAACTCCATTTTTCCTTCTCAAGATTGCTTTGGCTATTCGGGGTCTTTTGCGTTTCCATACAAATCGTAAGATTTCTTGTTCTAGTTCTGTGAAAAATGCCATTGGTAATTTCATCGGAATTGCATTGAATCTGTAAATTGCTTTGGGTAGTACAGTCATTTTCATGATGTTGATTCTTCCAATCCAGGAACATGGTATGTCCCTCCATCTGTTTGTGTCATCTTTGATTTCTTTCATCAATGTCTTAAAGTTTTCTGCATACAGATCTTTTGCCTCCTCAGGCAGGTTTATTCCTAGATATTTTATTCTTTTGGTTGCAATGGTGAATGGGAGAGTTTCCTTAATTTCTCTTTCTGCTCTTCCTTTGTTAGTGTATAGGAATGCAAGAGATTTCTGTGCATTAATTTTGTATCTTGCTACTTTACTAAACTCTCCAATTAGTGCTAGCAGTTTTCTGGTAGAGTCTTTAGTGTTTTCTATATATAATATCATGTCATCTGCAAAGAGTGACAATTTTACTTCTTCTTTTCCAATTTGGATTCCTTTGATTTCTTTTTCTTCTCTGATTGCTGTGGCTAAAACTTCCAAAACTATGTTGAATAATAATGGTGATAGTGGACACCCTTGTCTTGTTCCTGTTCTTAGAGGGAATTCTTCCAGTTTTTCCCCATTGAGAACGATGTTGGCTTTTGGTTTTTCATATATGGCTTTTATTATGTTGAGGTAATTTCCTTCTATGCCCATTTTCTGGAGAGCTTTTATCATAAATGGACGTTGAACTTTGTCAAAAGCTTTTTCTGCATCTATTGAGATGATCATATGGTTTTTATCCTTCAAGTTGTTGATATGATGTATCACATTGATTGATTTGCGTATATTGAAGAATCCTTGCATCCCAGGGATAAACCCCACTTGATCATGGTGTATGATTTTTTTAATGTGCTGTTGGAGTCTGTTAGCTAGTATTTTGTTGAGGATTTTTGCATCTATATTCATCAGTGATATTGGTCTGTAGTTTTCTTTTTTTGTGACATCTTTGTGGCAGGTAGATTCTTAACCACTGCGCCACCTACGAAGCCCCATGGTGTATGGTCTTTTTAATGTGCTGTTGGATTCTGTTTGCCAGTATTTTGTTGAGGATTTTGGCATCTATATTCATCAGTGATATTGGCGTGTAATGTTCTTTTTTTGTGACATCTTTGCCTGGTTTTGGTATCAGGGTGATAGTGGCCTCTTAGAATAAGTTTGGGAGTGTTCCTCCCTCTGCTATCATTTGGAAGAGTTTGAGAAGGATAGGTGTTAGTTCTTCTCTAAATGTTTCATAGAATTCGCCTGTGAAGCCATCTGGCCCCGGGCTTTTGTTTGTTGGGAGATTTTTAATCACAGTCTCAGTTTCAGTACTTGTGATTGGTCTGTTCATACGTTCTGTGTCTTCCTGGTTCAGTCTTGGAAGATTGTATTTTTCTAAGAATTTATCCATTTCTTCCAGGTTATCCAATTTATTGGAATACAGTTGCTTGCAGTAGTCTCTCATGATCTTTTGTATTTCTGCAGTGTAGATTGTTACTTCTCCATTTTCATTTCTAATTCTGTTGATTTACGTCTTCTCCCTTTTTTTCCTGATGAGCCTGGCTAATGGTTTATCAATTTTGTTAATCTTCTCAAAGAAGCAGCTTTTAGTTTTATCAATCTTTGCTGTTGTTTCTTTCATTTCTTTTTCATTTATTTCTGATCTGATCTTTATGATTTCTTTCCTTCTGCTCACTTTAGGATTTTTTTGTTCTTCTTTCTCTAATTGTTTTAAGTGTAAAGTTAGTTTGTTTGAGATATTTCTTGTTTCTTGAGGTAGGATTGTATTGCTATAAACTTCCCTCTTGGAATTGCTTTTGCTGCATCCCGTAGGTTTTGGGTTGTGGTGTTTTCATTGTCATTCATTTCTAGGTATTTTTTGATTTCCTCTTTGATTTCTTCAGTGATTTCTTGGTTGTTTAATAACATTGTTTAGCCTCCATGTGTTTGTATTTCTTACAGTGTTTTTTCATGGCATTGTGGTTGGAGAATATGCTTGATATGATTTCAGTTTTCTTGAATTTACCAAGGCTTGATTTGTGACCCAAGATGTGATCTATCCTGGATAATGTTCCATGTGCACTTGAGAAGAAAGTGTATTCTGTAGTTTTTGGATGGAATGTCCTATAAATTTCATTTAAGTTAAGATGGTCTAATGTGCCATTTAAAGTTTGTCTTTCCTTATTTATTTTCTGTTTGGATAATCTGTCCTTTGGTATAAATGGGGTGTTAAAGTCTCCTGCTTTTATTGTGTTACTGTCCATTTCCCCTTTTATGGCAGTTAGCATTTGCCTTATATATTGATGTATTGAGGTGTTCCTATGTTGGGTGCATAGATATTTACAATTGTTATATGTCCTTCTTGGATTGATCCCTTGCTCATTATGTAGTGTCATTCCTTGTCTCTTGTAATAGTCTTTACTTTAAAGTCTAATTTGTCTGATATGAGTATTGCTACTTCAGCTTTCTTTTGATTTCCATTTGCATGGAATATCTTTTTCCATCCCCTCACTTTCAGTCTGTATGTGTCCCTAGGTCTGAAGTGGTTTCTTGTAGACAGCATATGTAGGGTTCTTGTTTTTGTACCCATTCAGCCTGTCTGTGTCTTTTGGTTGGAGCATTTAATCTATTTACACTTAAGATAATTATTGACATGTATGTTCCTATTACCATTTTCTTAACTGTTTTGGGTTTGTTTTTGTAGGTACTTTCCTTCTATTGTTTTTCCTGCCTAGAGAAGTTCCTTTAGCAATTGTTGTAAGGCTAGTTTGGTTTTGCTGAATTCTCTTAACTTTTGCTTGTCTGTAAAGCTTTTGATTTTTCCATCAAATCTGAATGAGATTTTTGCTGAGTAAAGTATTCTTGGCTGTAGACTTTTCTCTTTCAAGACTTTAAGTATATCCTGCTACTGCCTTCTGGTCTGCAGAGTTTCTACAGAAAGATCAGCTCAGCTGTTATCCTTATGGGATTTCCCTTAAATGTTATTTGTTGCTTTTCTCTTACTGCTTTTAATATTTTTTCTTTGTGTTTAATTTTCGTTAGTTTGATTAATATGTGCCTCGGTGTGTTTCTCCTTGGGTTTATTCTGTATGGGACTCTCTGTGCTTCTTGGACTTGATTAACTATTTCCTTTCCCATATTGGGGAAGTTTTCCACTATAACCTCTTCAGCTATTTTCTCAGACCCTTTCTTTTTTTCTTCTTCGTCTGGGATGCTTATTATTCGAATGTTGGTGCACTTAATGTTGTCACCAAAGTCTCTGAGACTGTCTTTCATTCTTTTTATTCTTTTTTCTTTTTCCTACACTGTGGCAATTATTTCCACCATTCCATCTTCCAACTCACCTATTCATTCTTCTGCCTCAGTTATTCTGCTGTTTATACCGTCTAGAGTATTTTTAATTTCAGTTATTGTATTCTTTACTGATTGTTTGCTCTTTAGTTCTTCTAGGTCCTTATTAACTCTTTCTTGTATTTTCTCTATTTTGTTTTTGAGATTTTTGGATCATCTTTACTGTCCTTACTCTGAATTCTTTTTCAGGCAATTTTCCTATTTCCTCTTCATTTACTTGGTCTTGTGGGTTTTTTTTTTTTACTGCTCCTTTGCCTACAAGGTGTTTCTTTGTTTTCTCATTTTGTCTACTCTATAGTATTTGCTGTCTCCTTTCCCTGTGCTGCCTAGTAGTAATTCCTCTTTTTTCTGTTCTCTGCCCCCTGTGGTGGCGTTGGTCCAGTGTCTTGAGTGGGCCTCCCAATGGGATGGTCTGGTGCCTGTTTTCTCATGTGTGGATCTGAGTTTTTTCCCCTCTGATGAGCAGGGCTGTATCAGGTGGTGTGTTTTAGGGTATCTGTGAGCTTAATATGGCTTTAGATAGTCTGTGTACTGATAGGTGTGTTTGGGTTCCTGTCTTGTTTGTAGTTTGATGTGAGGTATCCAGCACTTGCAGTTGCAGGCAGTTGCAGGCAGTTGGACAAAGCTGGTTCTTAGACTCTGATAGAGGCCTCTGTGAGAATTCTGTGCAGTTAATCTTCCCTGTGGCTGAGGACTCACTAGTGGTTTAGCATCCTGGACTCAGCGCTCCCTCCACAGAGCCTCTGACTTGACTTCTGACTGAGGAATCCAGAGTTCAGAGGTTGCTCATCCTGGCAATAAAGGGGATTAAGAAAGACTATCCAAGCCCCAGACTAATGGTAAAAGGTTGAGTCAAACAAACAAATACTGAATCAAGGAATCACATACATGCACAAGAAACACAAAAACAGAACCCAATAGAACATAAAGCACTAGAACAACCTGACAGAAAACCCCAGAATGCAATCAGACAATTAAAGAGAAAACCAACAAAAATTCAAAACAAAACAAAAAAAACAAACAGGGAAATTGTGTAAACAAGGGCCAAATATAACAGGGACCAAATAGAAACAGGGAACAAATATAACAGAGAGCAAGAGAACAACCAGATAGACTGAAGATCCCCAAAACGAAATCAGACAATTATAATTAGAGCTAAGATGAAGACAAAACCTAATAACAAAAACCAAAGCAGTGTGTCACCTGAAAAATAAAGCAAGGAAACAGAGCAGACCAATAATACTGATTAAAAGTATAATAAGATAAAATAAAATAAGAAGGGATAGAACACAGAGCAACAGAAGAGCATAGCGTGACTGGAAATATAAAAGAAAAAGAAAAAAATAAAATAAATTAGAAACGTATTAAAGATAAAGAAGAAAAGAAGATGGGGAGATAAACTCAGCAATACATAAAAGCTAGCTAGAAATAGAAATATATAAAAAGGTTAAAAATAAAAATAAAAATAAAAACTAGAATAAAAAATATGTTATAAAATGTGAAGATCCCTTAGAACCAAGATTATAATAAAAAAGAAAATCTGGAACTGACCACAGAATGGATCCTATCAATAGAAATAATAATAATAATTCTGTTTCCTTGGGGTCTCAGCTGTAAGTGTCCTTGTACACCCCTTGAGCCTCAGGCCACCGTCACCTCCCCAGAAGGCTTTTGTCTGCCTCTGCGTTGGGCTCTGGACCTGCTGTGGGTCCTATGGGGTCCACTTAGGCTCTGATCTGGCCCAATTCCTGTGTGTGCTTGCTCCCACAGTCCACAACTGCCAGAGCAAGACCTTTTTTATTTGTGGGAACATTTCATTGTTTACTCAGATATTCCAAAAACACAGGGTCTACCTGAGTGATTACAGGGATTTAGTCTGCAGTGTGTATATCTGATGGAAAGATTTTAGAACCTCTTCCTTAGCCCCCCTGTCCCTGGTGTTCAGCTTTGATTTTGTCCCTGGTTCTGCATGTGGTCTAACCTCCAGAGTCTGGTCCTGAGGCTGCCTTGGAGCTCTTTGGGTCTGTGTCACTGAGGGTTTCCTTTATTGTTCATCTGCAGATGCAGATGTGTGGGGAGAGAGAGGCTTTGATAGTGGCTGTTCTCCTTGCGTGACTCAACAGTAACATCCTGTTTGGATCTCAGGAGCCCTGAGGATGACACCGAATGTGCAAGGATGCTGGTGGCTGCAGGTGTAGGAAATCTGTCCTTAGTGTGGTTCTTTACTGGAGTCTGGCACAAAGTACCTGATAGGCAGCCCTTGGGGGCTTTTTGTATTACTCTGCGACCAGCTGAGTGTCCTTTATTGTTTGTCTGTAGGCACCCATGTGTGGGGAGAGAGAGGATACAATAGTGGCTCCTTCCACTGCATGTGAGTCAGCAGTAGTGCCCTGCTTGGCTCACGGGAGCCCTGGTGGCAATGGTGCCAGTTGCAGAGGGATGTCAGCAGGCTCAGGTATAAGCAAAATGTCTCCAGAGATGTCCTTCTCTGCATAATTCTTCTGGCTCTTGGCAGCAGGCACACCAGGCCAGCCCCACCAGAGGACTTTTTCTACCCCTTATTGACTGTGATAGCCAGGGCCAGAGGGGGCCTCCCTTTGTTCATCACAGGTGCCAAAAGAGAGGCTACAGCAGTGGCTCCTCCCCTCTGCTTGTGAGTCAGCAGTAGCATGCTGCCACCATGGCTGCCCAGCTTTCCCCAGTAGGCATTCTCCACTGTAGATTCTTCCCCCCGTCCCTTCAGTCCATCTCCCCACAGCCAACAATGTCTCTCACCCTGAACCAGTTCTCTGGTTCCCACGTTTCAGCTCCCAGACCCCATGTACAGCTGTGAACCCATGTCTCAGTCTGGGACACGCAAAGCCATGGTGCGGACCCTCCATGTGTTTCTCATTCTTTCCTGTCTGCCACAGATTGGCTGCTTCACCCTCTTTGGACAGTCCCAGATGCCTCCCTTCTGACCCAATCAAATTCCCATTTGGAGCAGGGTTTCCCCATCAGATAAGGGAAGTTTCCCTGAATTTGGCAATCTCTCCTCTGTTTCAGCTCCTCCCTCCCCAGGGTGTAGGACCCATCCCTTTCTTTTCTCCTCCTCCTCTTTCTCCTTTTTTTTTTTCTCTGTGTTCTACCCAGTTATGTCAGGATCTTTGAAGTCCTTTCTGGTGTCCAATGTCTTCTGCTAGTGTTTGGCTGTTTTTTTGTGCGAATTATTGCATCTTTTGATGTATTCCTGATGCATCTGTGGAGAGAGATGCACTCACATTCTTCTACTTCACTGCCATCTTACCCTCTTTTGTGTTTTTCCCCCTTTCTAGTAGAGGAACATCCTACAAATATTTGACCAACACTCCTCAAAATGGTCAAGATCATTAAAAACAAACTCTCAGAAACTGTCATAGCTGAGAGGAGCTGAAGCAGACCTGACAACTCAACGTAACATGGTTGAAAGTTAATATGCATGGCCGACACTTAAGGAAGTTATTAGCAAATTATCTATATAAATTATCTTCTTGAGGGCAAATTATCTATATAAATTATCCAAATGCCTATAAATGTCCATAAAACATTGAATATTTCCTTATAATACCAATATTTTTCAAACTTTGTAAAGTGACAATTCCTTGCTTTTTGAAAATGAATTTAATCTATTGTCAGTGAGAGAATTTATGAGCCATCATGACCTTTACAGAATGAAAAGTGCACAATATGAGGCTCAGAGAAAGGAAAAGAAATGATGAATGAAGACATGTATATCACTTAGATTTATAGGCTTGTATCGGGGCATGTCTTTATGTTTACTTAGCAATATTTGAAGATAAATTATCCTGTGAATTTGAATAATAAGGCTAAAAGATGGCAAGATGCAAGTTACTAAAATTTCAAAATGAGAAAGTATGCTAAAGATCACTTCAGAATGCATCGTTCCTTTGCCTGTTTGTTTTATTTAGTAACTAACAACAAATCTATTGTTTTTATATGTGATGCCCATGCCATCAAAACAATGACATTAAAGGCAAATTTTTGAAATTTTTACTGAAATATAACATGAGGAAAACACTTCATAATTATATAGCTTAATTTTTCACAAAGTGAATATGCCCATGTTACTGGCATGCAGATCAAGAAATATTACATTACCAACACCACACAAACATACAATACCCCTCTTCAGTCACTACCCTCAAAAGCAAACATTGGCCTGACTTCTAACACCATTTTTTTTCTTTTTTACACTTCATACAAATTAATCATATACATACGATATGCTCTTTTAATACCTGACTCTTTTACTCAATGTTATATCCATGAGTTTCAATTACTTTGTTTTGCACATTTATAGTACCTGTATTATAACTGCTGCATAATATTCTATTTGGGAATATACAATTAGTTTATTCATTCTTTTGTTGGATATTTGAGTAGATTCCAGTATTGGGAGAGTATGAATAGTGAGGGTATGAACATTATTGTATGTATCTTCTGATGAATATATATATATATATATATATATATATATATATATGAACTGTTGCATCATAAAGTAAACCTATGTTCACCTTTAGAAGATATTGCCAAACAATTTTCCAAAATATTTGTATCAATTTGCCCTGTTGTGAGCAGTGTATGAGAGTGAGTTGTGACTGCTCCATATTCCTACCAACAATTTCTGGGGGGATCTTTTTCAGTTTTGCAATTCTTGTTCACATATAAGGGTATATTATTGTTTTAATCTATATTTCCTCACTAAATAACAGAATTGAATAATATTTTCTTATAAATTCATTGAACAATTGGATATTCTCTTTTATGAAAAATCTGTTTATTTTGCTCAATTTTCTTAAAAAATTGCCTTTTTCTGGGACTTCCTAGGTGGCTCAGTGGTTAAGAATCTGCCTGCCAATGCAGGGGACATGGGTGCGAGCCCTGACCCAGGAAGATACCACATGCCATGGAGCAACTAAACCTGTGCACCACAACTATTGAGCCTGTGCTCTAGAGCCCGTGAGCCACAACTGTTGAGCCCATGTGCCACAACTACTGAAGCCCATGCACCTAGAGCCTGTGCTCCACAACAAGAGAAGCCACCACAATGAGGAGCCCACACACCACAATGAAGAGTAGCCCCCGCTCTCAGCAACTAGAGAAAGCCCACATGCAGCAATGAAGACCCAACATAACCAATAAATATGTGAGTAAATAAATAAATAAATTTATGAAAAGAAATATATATTTTGGATGAAAGTCTATTGTTGGAAATATGTATTGCAAACATCTTCCAATGAGTAGGCTACATTTATAATTTTAATGGTGCCTTTTAATAAAGAGAAGTTTTAAGTCTTATTATAGATGTATATACATGTGTACACACACACACACACGCGCACACACACACATTTGATTTATTGTTGGTGTTTCCTTATGCCTTCTTAAGACATCTTTGCCTAAACATAAGTCAAGAAAATGCTTTTCTATGTTTTCATCTAAATCCTTATAGTTTAAAATCTGTATTTATACCTACAGTCTATTTGGAATTGACTTTTGTGTTGAATGTGAAAGAGAGGTTGAGGTCCTTTTTTTTCCTCATGGACATCTAGTCAACCCAGAATAATTTTTTAAAAAATGACCATCTTTTCACAACTGCACTGAAGCAATCTTGCATATGTTAATTTTATTTGTCTATTGTTATGGCAATTCAACACTGTAATAAGTAATACAGTTTTATTCTAACTGAGGCAGTTAGAATAAAGTACTGATATTTAGAAGTTTTAGTACTGATATTTAGAAGTTTAAAGCTTTCAGCATTTTATGTTTTTAAGATTTCCATGGCTATTCTTGGACCTTTGTCTTTTCATGTAAAATCAGTTTATTAGTTAACACACGTGTGCATGTGCACGCATGCACACACACACACACACACAAAAAGCTTCTGAGATGTTGATTTGGATTACAATGAATTTTGAAGATGAGTTTGGAAAGGATCACTATAGTTGCAATATTAAAGTTTGCAACCCATTACTATGGCATATCCTCCATTTATTTAGAAAAAATGATATATCCCTCATTTATTCACAGATTAAAATTTTTTCTCTAATTCTGTCTACACACACATATACATAATTTCCATACATAAATAAAAATAAATATATAATAAATTACATTTTCTTATATAAACATGATTATATAAACATAAATATATAATCTATGTGTGTGTTACTTAGAATTTTTGCACAAATTTTATTAAATTTATTTATTAGATTAATTCTAATAAATCTATTAGAATTATTGCACATTATTAGATTTATTCCTAGGCATTTTATGTTTTCTGATGCAATCATAAATAGTATCTTTTCATAAATTTCATTTTCTATACATTAATATTGATGTATAGAAATAAACTGATACATTAAAATTAAACATAAAATATTCAATATTAATTATTTTTGACCTATGAAAGTATTGATTTTGTATTATTAAACATAATACATTTACTTTGAATCCAGTGACCTAGTTATATTTACATACTAATTTTAATCATTGATCTCTTGATTTGGGGGGATTTTCTTTATAATCATTTTCTCTATAGCAATTCTATTTTACTAATTTTTATTTTTTTCTATTTTTCTTGCCTTATTGCATTGGCTTGAATATTAATGCTAATTTTAAGAGTTGCTGTATTTACACAGTTACTGCCAATGAGCTATGTCTATTTAAGGATTCAGCATTAGGATTTTGACTATATGGCACAAAAAGTTATAGCTAGCTACTGATTTTTATCTGGAGTCATTTAGAGCTTCTGATTTCTTATATAGAAAATAATATTTTGTACTAGTCAAAAGAGAAAGCCTGTGAAATGACCATAACATCACCACAAGAGCTTGGAATGTTTTATATAACTTTGTACAATATATATGCATATTTAGTAGTATTCTCTCTCTTTTTTAAGCTCTTTATTGGAGTATAATTGCTTTACACTGTTGTGCCTGTTTCTGCTGTACAACAAAGTGAATCAGCTGTATTTATACATATATACCCATATTCCCTCCCTCCCGTGACTCCTTCGCACCCTCCCTATCCCACCCCTCTAAGTCGTCACCCGTCATTGAGTTGATCTCCCTGTGTTATACAGCAGCATCCCACTAGCTATCTATTTTATATTTGGTAGTGTATATATGTCAGTGCTACTCTGTCACTTCGTCCCAGCTTCCCCTTCACCCCGCTCCCCCCAGACTAACTCTATTTGTGGGTAGGAAATATGTCATTTGTTTTTCATTCCCTTCAGTTCTGAATGGGTAAAGGCAAATCAGATCCTTATATACATATTAATTGGCTAATTGTGCTGTACCAATTTCAATAACTTAAGTGCTCTGTTGCCTTTAGATATGAAAGAAACAATGTATAATGTAAGTATTATTAGAATTTCCAGTATCACCTCACAGCTGGAGAGCACTTAAAATTATTCACAATACAATTTTAGTATGTTATGTTACTTTAACCTTACATGTTTTTGAGGTAAGATTTCCAAAAGCTTTAGTACATAAACACCTGATATGCACATAATATAACTTCATGCAATAACATATAAATAATTTTAACTTTACTTACCATCTGCTGGGACATGCTATCTGACACAGTAATAAAACAAGCTGTATTGAGCAACTACTGTGTACCAGGCATTGTGTAAACTACTGTGTATTAAAGAGATTTGAAGAGATCACAATCTAATGATTCAAAGGATTTTGGTGGCTGACTTGAGAAGAGAAACCAAAATTTCCACTTGGCAGCAGAGGGAGAGTTCCATGGGTTAAAATTTTCTTTACAGAGATTTTTATCCAGATGGTGTGCACTGGAAAGAAAACAGGATATGGCATAATCCATATGGATTGTTGTAAGAGCTTCCTAGTTTGGTATTCTGCCCTGGAGCCTCACCCTATAATCCTTCCTACACAGTGTTCTTAGATCAGATTAATGTTTCCCAAACACAAAACATGACTTTTTTCTCAAGGCTTCCTGCTTTACCCCATCCCATCCCTGCCTATATTATACCCCCTCTTCCTTTTATTGGATAAAATAAAAATTCTTCAATCTAGCTATTCATAATCACCTTTATTAATTCCTACCATACCTACCTAATTGCTCCCATGATGTAAACCCTCAATTCCTCCAAATGTATCACTAAACATGGACATGTTGATGATAAATCTGAAATTTTGCTTAACACTCCCCAATTTCCCAATTGAATTAACCTTTTAAATCCTTTCCAGTCTATTCCAGTGATTCCTTAGATTTTCATCATTATGGACCTTACTGAGATTTTGACTAAAGCTGCATCCTCACTTGAAACTCATCTATGCACTGGTCAATAAGAAACCTTGATATAGTCTTACCCTAAATGCCCAACTCAAATTTCACCTTCTTTTCTTGTTATTAATGAGTGTTTTTGACCCAAAACCATTTTACCTTTTTTCTGTGTTAGTCCTTTTGCTCATAGGCATATTTAATCTCACCATATTTATCATTATTTGTTTGAAATTATCACTAGAGATATTATAGAGCAGGTTTTTTTTAAATAAACAGAACTATCTTTTCTGTCTTCCCCTCCACCTCTATACCTTCTTTCCCTCTGTCTTGTTATGATCCTACATCACAAAAATATAATTTATAAGGTCATGCAGACTAATTCCAAGCAACATTTGTTAAACTTATTCATAACTAACAGCTATACACCTGTGAGATTCAGCTGAAGGCAGCAATTTATGTGAATACTAAAATGAGTTACACGCAATACTGTTACTTCTGGCAGGCAAGAAAAGAAAAAGAAGTCTCACCAAGGCCGAATGCTTTAGATTCCTTGTCCATGGTGAATAGATCATTGTGATATCTGTTCAGTATCTCTTAAATTTTGTCTCCATGTTGGTGAAGCTTGGCTTATTTTCATACAAGGGAACTTTCACCTTGTTAGATTTCATTGGCTTCATCAGCATCTGTTTTAGAATTGATATTCAAATCAAACCCAAGTGTATTGTTGAACAGTTTAGGTATTTTTTGTATTAATTTTCTACTGTTAGATTTTCCTGGTTTACCTACATTGAACTCAGGGCTCTTAGGTTCGCTAGAACATTTCCCCATATAACAAGCAGGAAACTCAGTCTTGAAACTTTGGCTGATGTTGGATAGGCTAATGTGCAAACTAGATCTCAGAGCCCCCACTATTCCTTTGTATGAATCCATAGCTCCATGAAAACTTCTGAGTCTTTAATTGCTTTGTGTTTTCTCATACCAGTGCCTTTGTTCATGCTTATTTCACCTAAAATTCCCTCTCTTCTGCTTAGTTTGTAAGACCTGACTCAAATCTCAGGTCATCCAACAAGATGCCTCTGATCATACTTATTCGGTGAACTTTATTCCTATTAACTTCTATTGTCCTTACTCTTGACATAACTTAATTAGAAATTGTATGCAGATTTTCCTCAATTTGTTGCATCTGGATAAACCTATCATAAATTGAAAATATTGCAATTTGAAAATGTACTTAATACACCCACCTTACTAAACATATCATAGCTCAGTCTGGCCTACCTTGAACATGTTCAGAACACTTCCACTAGCCTTAAGTTGGGCAAAATCATCCAATACAAAGACACTTTTATAATAAAGTGTCTCATTTAATTTATTGAATATTGTACTGAAAGTGAAAAGCAGAATGGTTGTGTGGGTACAGAGTGGTTGTAAGTGTATTGGTTGTTCACCCTCATGAACAAGTGGCTGACTGGGAACTGCCCAGAATCACCAGAGAGTATTGTACCACGTTTTTCTAGCCAGGGAAAAACATCAAAAATTAAAAAATGGAAGTATGGTTTCTTCTGAATGCATATAACTTTCATATCATTGTAAAGTTGAACAATTCTAGGTCAAACCATCATAAGTTGGGACCGTCTGTACTCTGATACTAAAGTTATCTTTACCTTTTTGCTCACACTGCTTTGCTGTTTCCATTTCTACTCTTTGAGCACAGGTTTATAGTTCATATTTCTTTGGATTCTCCTTAGTATCAGGCATAGCATCAGTCCCATGAAGGTTAGTTAACACATGTTGGATGATTCACATTTGATGGTAAATGACATCAAGCTCAGTTTGTAACTTCTGGATCAAACCTGGCAAATATTTACATAGTTTCATGCTTGAGGAACATTTTTGCAATTCTAAATGTAAGCAGATCCTCTGTTCTGAGCCCTTTTTCCTTGAAAACCCAGAGTGCTTCATTACCCACAAGCTGTAGTGTAATAATAATATGTTGTATTACAAAAGTAGGACCCAGTTATGGAAATTAGATTTGGCAAAAAATTGTGGTTCTGCAAATATGTGTTCATAAAACACATTAAAATTTCAACAGTGATTTAGTTAGAATTTTCTAACTGGCTAAAAGTAATTCATATTCCCATTTCCAAAAATAGCCTTGAAATGGTATAAATGTTGGAATTATCCAATATCAAGAAACCAACTTGTGTTAATGAATTAAGTGGTATCAAATTATTGTGATCCAAGCATCAATCAGTCATTTTCCAGTTTTTGTGAATTTGGCACCATCAGAATTTGGCTGAAGATGCTCAAATCATAAAGAGAAAGCAATTTGCTGCCAGAGTTGTAATTTAAACTTACTGTCCTGCCACTAATTTCTTTTAGAATGACTTACCCTGTTCGGTCCATAGTTGCTCCCACATACGTAAATAAATTTTGATATTTTAAGAGATCACAGCTATGAGGTAAAGGTTCATTGTAGACAATATATCATTTATATTACCGGATAGGGAAAAAATGGTTAAGGAAAACAGACTTAGCAGAGTAAAATTAAATCATAGATTAGTTCTCTGGTTTACTAATGTACTTAAACCCTGACAGTGTTTATGATTTTGACTTTAAAAGCATCATAACATAACCAGGTTTTATTATTTAAAGTTGGAAGAGTATCCTTTTCAGTGGTGATAAAAATCATATTGAAACTATAGGAAATGGTAAGAATGGTGACTCTGAAAAATGGACATGTTCTCATCAACTCCAAAGTCATTGCCTTTATATATCTTTAGTGCTTTCTATTAAAGATATAGATAACTATGTTCAACATGAAACATCTTCTTTGGTCTCAAGTACAGACAGTGGTCTTCTTAAATAACATCTCATGCCAACACCAGTTTGAAGCATTTTATTTTATTTTTTAAGCTCTTTATTGGAATATAATTGCTTTACACCGTTGTGCCAGTTTTTGCTATACACCAAAGTGAATCAGCTGTATTTATACATATATCCCCATATCCCCTCCCTCCCGTGACTCCCTCCCACCCTCCCTATCCCAACCCTCTAAGCATTTTAAAACTGAGCACAGTGGGAGTGGCAAAACCTCTAAGACTCAAATGTACATACATGGCATGTGTCTGAGGCTGTGAATGAAACCCCCATATAATTTATCTTATCAAATTTCCACAGGCTGGAATAGCTGTGTTTGAAGATCTAGAATGAAAGGCTCTTTCAGTAATTGTTGGTGAAAGTTAAGGCATAATTAGTATACTTAAAAATCACACTTAACTAGTTAAAACACTTGCAAAGATGGAAAGCATTCCACAAAGCATAAGTCTATAACTAATATTGTAAAACCAGTTTACGTAAATCAAGTAGTTTTTATGTTTCTAGCATTCATTGTCTTTTAAGGTTAAATGTCTGTATTTTTATTAACAATAGGATTAGCAAATTTAAAGAAATATAACAAAATCAAACTTGATTTTAGAGGTACCAATTACAAATATTTCAGGAGTACACATTTGTATAAAAGACCAACATTGCATGTTGTAAAAATGTCAGTTTAAGGTAAAATGACATTTTAGAAACATAAATAATGTACAATGAGTTCTTTTTTTACTTTTGGTGTCTGTGTTTTGGTGGTGATTCATAGAAAGTTTAAGTGACTTGCTCCAGGACTCACAAAATATTCAAACTGATGCTTATAGCAGTCAGCAATACTACATCATTTTGAGCAAAGAATATTTTTATAGAAGGAACCTCTGGTGCTTGGTTCAAGCTTTTGCACAATGAGGACTTGCCATGTCCAAAGACACGTTTATTTGATATGACAGGCTTCAATTGAACCATCACATACTCTTCAATAGTTTTCCATTTGGAGTAGATCCAGTAGCCACCCAGAAAGCTGCCATACATATCTAGATTGGCATCTATCTCACTACAACGTAGTGAACTCTAACAGGACAAGAATATCACAGTACTGCTGCAGTAGATCATCAGTGAAGCATGTAATGGAAAAGCAATGAGAAAATCCACAGTTACAAAAACAGAGTAATAAAATAATTTAGACCAAGTTAGTCGCTCAAAAATGTTGAGAAATGGGCTCCATGTCCTTCGAGTACATATATTTTCAGGCTTTTCAGTTTAGTAGCACAACATCCTAGCTGTGAAAGTGGTACTCAAAAAAATATAGAATATAATGGTTAAGAACTCAGGCTCTGCAGTGATATAAACTTCACTTTGGTTCTTAGTGGTGACTTAAAATCTCCATGAGTCTGGGCAAGTTGCTTAAACTTGATGAGTCTTCATTTCTTTTGATAAATTGATAAATTCAGTAATGCCATCAATATCACAGAGGGGTTCTGAGGCTTAAGAGAGCTAAGTAGTGTAAAGTGCTTCACAGTGTCTGGAGAACAGTAAATGTCAATAAGTGCTAAATGTTTTTAAGATGGTCCATGAAAAGGAGTTCACAAGCGGCATAGTGGTAGAACCAGCATAATGGTACCAACTCACTGAACTGAATCTTCTTAATTCAGTACTGTTATATTTGGCTCTGCCTATTACAATAGAAACAAGCAAATTGCAGGTTATTTTCAATCATTATCCATGTACGTAGATGTTTTCCACAGCCCATTAAGTAAAATATGTGGCGATTTAAGCATGAATACTTCCAAGAAGACCATATTAACTTCATTTTTAGGACTGCCTCAAAATATCAACTTATGTTATGGACCACTTGTACCAAATTAAACCATCTTGATTTGGTTTCTCATATGAGAAAAAAAAGATATACATGTATTTCAGCATGCAAATACAGTATCTAAAATTATGTCAAATACTGCTTTGGAGAAAAGATTTAGTTTATTAATATTTTAAATGGTTTAAAGTATTCATTGTTCCACACCAAATTTCCTTTTTTCAAATTTCTATGGAACTACACATAATAAAAACACAATCTAAGCAGCGTCATATGTTAATCAGGAAAGTGAATTAGTGAAAATTAAGGAATCAAGTTTGAGTAAAGTTGTGTCACAAGTTACAGTGTATTTGACAGCTATGATAAAAATTGTGATATAAGACCTTAAATCCTAAGTATAATTTTTTTAGAAATGTGAATTAAACTAAGGCTTGTATAATAAGGTGATTTTTGATAATGTTTCATAATGAGAGTCCAGTTGCAACTTACTTATTTCTAGGTAGATATTTTTGGTAGAAAATGATAAGAATGGCTATAATTTCCTCTGCAAACAGTTGTTGATTTGAGTAGAAGAATGATAGCTAGGCTTTATAATTATGTTATTGGATGATGCATTTTAATGAAAATGATTTAAGTGGATAAAATATTTAATCTGAATGAATCAGCTTAGAATGTTGAAACCGGAACATTAGAGTTGAAACTGACTCTAGAGAAAAGTGTGCATAAGAACAGCTGAGGAGGAGGTGTGGGTCTTGTCAGAGACATATCCAGGCTCCCACTGGAAGTAAGTGAGTGAATCTGGGTTTGAGAGCGGTACTAGGAGAGTAGAGTAGTTGCTGGGGTAGGAAATCATTTTCTTTTTTTCTTTTCTCTCTCTTTTTTTTTTATCTTTAATAAGCATCTTTATTTAAAAAATTCAAATGACATTATGTTTTGGAAAATCTGGGCCATGTGGTGTTTAAAGGTGGAGAGGGATCTGTGTGAGGCAGTGGGCGCTGTTGGGCTGGGGGAATATGATTTCTGACCAAGCTGCTGTGACAGCTGGTAGGCCATGGGACCTGGCTTCCTTTAAGTAGCAGTATCCTTGACCCAGTTTCAAGGCCAGGAAATGCAGTAGGAAATCTTATAGAAAATGCATCTTCTTATGATTCACTTGTCTGTCTCATAGCCATGTTTTCTCCAGTGTCTTTTTATTTTGTTAAAGCAATAATCAAGTGAATATATGACCTATTTTTTATTTGTATTTGTTAGGTTGAGCATATACTCCCCCTGTTCACTTCAGTTTTGGCTAGTTTTGGGGCATAGGAGCATGTCATTTAATGCCAATCTATATAACCAAGATAAATTTTATACCTGTATTTTTTTTTACCTCTAGTATCTAGAATGGAATTATAGATTATTAATAACCCTTGATTCAAAGCATATACTCATCATTGGTACATGCATGGCCTATTTCTATTTATTTAGTTATTTAGTAATTAACTTTATGTAATACCCATCTACAAACTCTTTATCCAAAGAAAGAACAACTCTGAAAATAATTTACATGAAGCCATACCTCTCCCTATCTCCTCTCCCTCTCTCCTCCACCCCAAGTAACCGTGATTTGAATCTCGTGTTCATAATTCCCTTAATTTTGCATTAAAATGAACTGTTTATTCTTACCCTAATAGCATTAGCAAATATGAGCATTCAAAATACCAGAACATTAGTATTTCCTTTTTTTTTTAAAGATTTTTTTTAACCAGTCTTAGTATCACAGCAAAATGGAGAGGAACACAGAGATTGCTCATGTAACCCCTACCCCACCATATGCATGACTTTCCCTAGTATCAACAAACTCCACCAGAGTGGTACAGTTGTTACAACTGATAAAGCTCTATTGTAATTGCCCAAACCCTGTAGTTTACATTAGGGTTCGCTCTTGGCATTGTACAGCCTATGGATTTAAATGTGTAATGCCATGTATCCATCATTAATTACCACACAGAGGATTTTCCCTGCCCTAAAAATCCTCTGTGGTCCATTGGTTCATCCTTTCGCATCTGACCACGCCCTGGTAGTCACAGATCTTTATACTACCTCCATAGTTTTGCCTTTTCCAGAATGTCCTGTAGTTGGACTCATACAGTATTTAGCCTTTTCAGATTGGCTTCTTTCACTTAGTAATATCTATTTATACTTCTTTTGTGTCTTTTTGTGGCTTCACAGCTAATTTTTTCAGCTTTATTGAGGCATAATTGATAAATAAAATTGTTATATATTTAATATGTTCAGTGTGGTAATTTGATGTACATATAAATTGTGAACAGATTCCCCCATCTAGTTAATTAAAATAGCCATCACCTCACATATTTACCTTTCTGTTTTTTTCTTTTACATAGAGAACACTTAGGTTCTACTCTCTTAGCAGATTTCAAATATATGATATAATATTAAACACTATAGTCATCATATTATACAGTAGGTCCTCAGAACTTATTCATCTTGTAAATGAAAGTTTGTACTCTTATACCAGCTTCTTTGTATTTCCCTTGCTGCCCAGCCCTTGGCAACCACCATTCTACTCTCTGTTGTTTCTATGAGTTTGACTACTACTACTCCTTCTCCCCCTCCTCATTCCCTCCCCCTTCTACTCATCCTTTTCTTCCTTCTCCTCCTCCTCCTTCTTCTTATTTTAGATTACACCTGTAAGTGGTACCATGTAGTATTTGTCTTTCTCTTTCTGGCTTATTTTACTTAGTATGATGCCCTCCGTGTTCTTCCATATTATTGGAAAATAGCAGGATTTCTTTCTTTTTAAAGGCTGAATAAATAATATTATTTTATGTAAGTGTGTGTATCCTTTATATAAGATAACATTGTCAAGATGTCCTGTCTTGTTCTGTAATACCATTTCAAAAACATAGTGTTTCTGTAAAGTTTGATCCCAACAGGAGGATAATTTTATGAACCTGTCATGAAAAGGCAGTTCTTCATACAACTGTGCTAAAAATGTGACTTCTTTTCATATTCACGTAAATATGAAGTTCACCTATCATTTACACTTTTTAAAAATTCTGCATTTTCCAAATGTTCATGTTTGTGATTTTAGGAATATGCTTAGTAATTCTTTGTATATATGTTGTAGTAGATTTTTTTTTAAAAGAATGAACAGTGAGAAGCCAGCATAGGAAAAAACAAACAAACATATATCACATTTTCTTTATCCATTCACCTGTTGACAGATACTTGGTTGTTTCCATACCTTGGCTATTCTGAATAATACTGCAGTGAACATGAAAGTAGATATGTCTTCCAGATAATAGTTTCTTTTCCTTTGGATATATACACAGCAGTGGGATTGCTAGTTCTATTTTTAATTCCTTGAGGAACCTCTGTACTGTTTTCCATAGTGAGTGGCTGTACCAATTTACATTCCAATCAACAGTATACAAATGTTCCCTTTTTGCCACATCTTTGCCAGCATTTGTTAACTCTTGTCTATTTATTTATTTATTTATTTATTTATTTATTTATTTATTTAATTTTTGGCTGCATCAGGTCTTAGTTGTGGCACACGGGACCTTTGTTGCAGCATGAAGGTTTCTCTCTAGTTGTGGCTCATGAGCTTCTCTCTAATTGTGGTGTGCAGGTTTTCTCTCTCTCTAGTTGTGGCATGCAGTCTCCAGAGCACATGGGCTCTGTAGTTTGTGGCACGTGGGCTCAGTAGTTGTGGCATGTGGGCTTAGTTGCCCCGTGGCATGTGGGATTTTTGTTACCCAACCAGGGATCGAACCCATGTTCCCTGCATTGGAAGGCAGGTTCTTTACCACCTGACCACCAGGGAAGTCCCCTCTTGTCTTTTTTTTTTTTTTTTTAGTTCAAATACATTTATTTTGAAAAGTCAGACATAGCTTTAAACATTTATTTTATTTGCGGCAACTGGGGGTAGAAATCATAAAATGATAGAACCACATTCTATCCTAAGCTCACAAATTGCTTCTAAGAAATAGGTTGATGAAATTATAAGCCTTTTAATAGAGAATATAGGTTGTGGAAATGTATATTAATTTGAGACAGATTTAAAAAGTTAAAAAAATAATGTTCTCAAGGTTATATGCAAACAGGCTCTAAAAAATGGAAGGTTGCTGTAAGCATGATGTGACAATAATGATTAGGGCCTTGAACGTGAGAAATTCAGAAAACAGACCATCCACTGGAAAAGTAAATATGCCCTCTTGTCTTTTTGATAATAGCCATCCTAACAGGTGTGAGATGATATTCATTGTGGGTTTTATTTTAATTTCCCTTATGATTAGTGATGTTGAGCACATTTTCATGTACCAATTTGTTGTCCATTTATTGAATACTTTTCTAAGAGTTTATCCATTTCTTCCAGGTTATCCAATTTATTGGCATATAGTTGCTTGCAGTACTCTCATGATCTTTTGTATTTCTGCGGTGTCGGTTGTCACTTCTCCTTTTTCATTTCTAATTCTGTTGATTTGCGTCTTCTCCCTTTTTTTCCTGATGAGTCTGGCTAATGGTTTATCAATTTTATTTATCTTCTCAAAGAACCAGCTTTTAGTTTTATCAATCTTTGCTATTGTTTCCTTCATTTCTTTTTCGTTTATTTCTGACCGGATCTTTATGATTTCTTTCCTTCTGTTCACTTTGGGGTTTTTTTGTTCTTCTTTCTCTAATTGTTTTAGGTATAGGGTTAGGTTGTTTATTCGAAAATTTTCTTGTTTCTTGAGGTAGGATTGTATTGCTATACAGTTCCTTCTTGGAACTGCTTTTGCTGCATCCCATAGGTTTTGGGTCACTGTGTTTTCATTGTCATTTGTTTCTAGGTAGTTTTTGATTTCCTCTTTGATTTCTTTAGTGACTTCTTGATTGTTTAATAGCATATTGTTTAGCCTCCATGTGTTTGTATTTTTTACCGTTTTTTCCGGTAATTGATATCTAATCTCATGACATTGTGGTCAGAGAAGATGCATGATACGATTTCAATATTCTTGAATTTACCGAGGCTTGATTTGCTAATCAAGATGTGATCCACCCTGGAGAATGTTCTGTGTGCATTTGAGAAGAAAGTGTATTCTGTCGTTTTTGGATGGAATGTCCTGTGAATATCATATGACCCAACAATCCTGCTACTGGGTGTATACCCTGAGAAAACCATAATCCAAAAAGAAACATGTACCACACTGTTCATTGCAGTACTATTTACAATAGCCAGGACATGGAAGCAACCTAAATGCCCATCAACAGATGAATGGATAAAGAAGATATGGCACATATATACAATGGAGTATTACGCAGCCTTAAAAAGGAATGAAATCAAGTTATTTGTAGTGAGGTGGATGAACCTAGAGGCTGTCATACAGAGTGAAGTAAGCCAGAAAGAGAATAACAAATACTGTATGCTAACTCATATATATGGAATCTAAAAAAATGGTACTGATGAACCCAGTGACAGAGCAAGAATAAAGATGCAGCTGTAGAGAACAGACTTGAAGACACGTGGTGCGGGACGAAGGGAAAGCTGGGACGAAGCAAGAGAATAGTATTGACATATATACACTACCAAATGTAAAACAGATAGCTAGTGGGAAGCTGCTGCGTAACACAGGGAAATCAACTTGGTGATGGGCGATGACTTAGAGGGCTGGGATAGGGAGGGTGGGAGGGAGTCACAGGAGAGAGGGGATATAGGGATATATGTATAAATACCGATGATTCACTTTGTTGTACAGCAAAAACTGACACAACAATGTAAAGCAATTATATTCCAGTAAAGAGCTTTAAAAATTAAAAAAAAAAAAAATTCTATCCTTTCTCCACTGTGTATTATTGGATCTCCTGTCAAAAATTAATTGGTCATATATGCATGGGTTTATTTCTGGGCTTTCTATTCTTTTTGTCCATTGATCTATGTGTCTGTTTTTATACAAATATCATATAGTTTTTATTATGATACCTTTGTAATATAGTATGAAATCAGGAACTGTGATGCTGCCAACTCTGTTCTTCTTTCTCGAGAATATTGGCTATTTGGGATCTTTTGTGGTTCCATACAAATTTTAGACTTGTTAGTTCTATCTGTGGAAAATGCCCTTGGAATTTTGATAGGGATTGCATTGAATTTTACATCACTTTGGGTAGCATGGAAATTTTAATTTTTCCAGTTCATGAACATGGAATATCTTTCCATTTATTTGTGTCTTTTTCAGCTTCTTTCACCAGTGTCCTGTAGTTTTCAGTGTACAAATTTTTCACCTTCTTTGTTAAATTTATTCCTCAGTATTTTATTACAAGAACACTGACATCATCAAATGCTGGTAAGGATGTGAAGGAATGAATGAGAGTTCCTGTTGTTCTATGTCCTTACCAGCATTTGGTGTTGTCAGTGTTCTGGATTTTGACCATTCTGATAGGTGTGTGGTGATATCTCATTGTTGTATTAATTTGCATTTCCCTGATGACATATGATTTGAAAAATCTTTTTAAATGCTTATTTGCTATCTCTATATCTTCTTTCATGAGCTGCCATCTTTGATGAGGTGACATTTTAGATACAACAACAAAAACACAATCAATACAAGAAAGAATGGGTAAGCTTTTGTGAGATATAGTCTTTGGGCCTTTTTAAATTGGATTGCTTGTTTTCTTATTATTGAGTTTTAAGAGTTCTTTTTTCTCTTTTGGATAACAGTCCTTTATCTATCTTTGGAAATGTTTTCTCCCAGTCTGCAGCTCGTCTTCTGATTCTTTTAATAATTGCTTTCAACAATGCAGAAATTTTTAATTTTAATGAAGTTTGGCTTATTCATTTTTACTTGCATGGATTGTGTCTTTGATGTTATGTTCAAGATGTCACTGTTATACCCAAGTTTATCTACATTTTCTGCTCTGTTGCCTTCTAGGAGTTTTATTGTTTTGTGTTTTACTTTAAATATGACTCACTTCAAGTTAATTTTTGTGAAGGGTTTAAGGTCTGTGTCTACCTTCATTTTTTCCTGTGTGGAGGTCCAGTTTTTCGAGCACCATTTGTTGAAGAGAATATATTTGTTCCATCATATTTTCTTTGCTCTTTTGTCAAAGGTCAGTTGACTATATTAACTGTAGGTCTATTTCTGGGCTCTCTATTCTGTTCCATTGATCTATTTGTCTATTATTTTGCCACTACACATTGTCTTGATTATTGTAGCTTTATATTCAGTATTGAAGTCATGTAGGGCAGTGCAGTTTTCCAGATGTTATTCTTCTCCTTCAGCATTGTCTTGGCCACTGAGTCTTTTGTTTCTTCATATAAAGTATTGAATCAGTTTGTCAGTATCCACAAAATAACTTGTTGGGATTTTAATTGGGATTGAAACTGAGTGAGGCCCTGTGGGGCTCCAGGTCTTGGAGTCCTTTTTGTCCCCCATTTCTTGTAGGCAAGACTCCACCCTCCATGACCCTCCCAGAGTTCCAAAGTGCAGATTTGAATAGTTGATAATCAAAGGAGGAGCAGCCACCTGAGGCAAGATTAAAGGAACCAGAGAAGCTCATCAAGATTAGGAGACCCAACTACCTGAGACCCTGCACACACCTTAATCTTCTCAGCAACCCCACTCTTGGAGACTACCAGACCCAGTGTTGTGGCCATTTTGAAACTCTGCAGAAGGAATAAGAATGCATGACTGTTACTGCCTTGATCCTTATTGCATACCCCTGACCATGAGCCCTGAGTATAAGACCTCTCCCTATTCCCCAGGGAGGAGGGCACAGTTCTTGAGACACTAGCCTGCTGTGTTCCCCTGTCTGCCTGGCAAAGAATAAAGCCACCCTTTCTTTCTCCTCCAAAACTCTGTCTCCATATCTCATTTTGGCATTGGTGTACAGAGCATCAGGATTGCATTGAGTCTTTATATCAAGTTGGGAAGAGAACTGGAATCTTGAAAATATTTAGTTTTCCCACCCATGAACATAGATGGAATACATTTCCATTTACTTAATTCTTTTATTTCTTTCATCAGAGCTCTGTAGTTTTCTTTATATAGATCTTATATATGTTTTGTTATGTTTATACATAAGTAGTTCCTTTTTTTTTTGGTGCTAATGTATTATGTTTTTGATTTAAAATTCCACTTGTTGATGGTATATAGAAACATGATTGATTTTTGTATATTAACCTTGAATTACACAACCTTGATTCAGTCACTTTTAGTTCCAGGAATTTTTTTGTCTATTGTTTTGGATTTTCTACATACACCATCATGTCACCTGCAAACCAGGTCAGTTTAAGTTCTTCCTTCTCAATGTATATACCTTTTATATTATTTTCTTGTCTTATTGAATTAGCTTATATTTCCAATAGTATTGAAAAAGGAAGGTGAAAGGGGACATTCTTGACTTTTTCGCCATCTTAGCAGGAAAGCTTCTAGTTTCTTTACTAAGTATGATGTTAGCTGTAGGATTTTGTGGATATTCATTATAAGTTGAGAAAGTTCACCTCTATTCCTACTTTACCAAGAATTCCAGTGATCTTTTAAACTCCACACCATTATATCTGCTTATGTCTGTAGATATATCACTGGCATATAAAATGTTAAGCTAATTGAATTATTCATAATATTATTTAAACCTCAGGGATTGGTACATAATGGGTACTGAAAATAAAATTTTAAATGATTGACAGTTCATCGTACCAAAAAAATGTTAAATGCAGAAAAAATGTGCCTCAATCCACTTGCAATTACAACAAAAAATTGGAAAACTCCACCCAAATAGCAAAGCTAAATTTACTTATAATTCAAATTATGTGTAAATGATATCAAATTACTCAATGGAGCAACTTTATTCAGTGTAATAATATTGTAATAAATTTTCCTCTGCATATTTGAAATAATTTCTTCTCAAAGCAGATGACTTTGAAAGCAATAATTATTAATTTTTATAATGTGCTAATATCTAACCTCTAAAAATGTTATTAAATTGTCAAATTTTAAAACATTTTAACTACTGAAATTGAAAATTATTTAAGTGGTAACATGGCCAAGTGAAACAGGATTTTATCTTTAGGAATAAAAAGCATATAGGCTTCAGTCCAGATGCTATGAATGGTCATTTAACAAATAATCATCATTAAATGTAGGATATTTAACTTAGTTCTTTAGCAGTGCAAATTTAGTGTTAAATATTACATAGTTTTTTAAATTATGTGAAGTTAAAAGGTTTTTCTGGGGAAGCACTATCCAATAGAACTGCCTGTAATGATGGAAATGTGTTGTATTTCACTGCTCACCATTGTAATGCCTAGTAATGAAACTGTGCACCTCAGATTGGGACTTGAACCCATGTGCCAGGACTCAAACCCAGCTAAACTCAGATTGGGACTTGAACTCATGTGGTCAGAACTCAAACCCGACCAAAATCCTGATTAGGACTTGAACCCATGCAGCTGGGACTCAAACCCAGCCAAAACTCAGATTGGGACTTGAACCCAGCCAAAATCCAAGATCTTCTAACTGAGATTACACACCTGGTTTCAGGACTTAATGAAGCTCAGGTTCTTCATATCTCATCACAGAAAGAATTCAGTGAGAGACAAAGTGATAGGTAAGAAGTTTATTTAGAGATTTATTTAGAGAAAAACACACTCTGCAGACAGAATGTGGGCCATCCCAGAAGGTGAGAAAGGCACCAGGGTATGGGGGTTGTCAGTTTTTGTAAGGGTGGGTAATTTCATAGGCTAATGAGTGGGTGGAGTATTCCAGAAGTGGGCCAACACCCACTTTTTGATCCTCATGGTCAGCCTTGGAACTGTCATGGCACCTGGAAGTTGACTTGACCACCATCTTGGACCCGTTTGGGTCTAATCAGTTTATGTTATGTCCTCAGGCTATGTCATTCTTTCAAAGGTTGTGCCTTGCCCCCTTCTCTCCTGTTTCAGTAACATGTCAGTTAAGCACTTGAAATTTGTCTAAGGTGACTGAAAAAGTAAAAATTTAAATTGTATTTGATTTTTATTAATTTAAATTTTAATTCAAATGGCCACATGTGGCTTTTGATGGATGAAGTTGAATCCAGGAGATTGAATTTCCAATTGATAGATATTACATTAATGGACAGGAAAAATTAACTCTCTTGAGGTCTTACAATGAAGATAAAAATCTAGCCATTTGGTATTTGAAAATTTCTCTTTAATTTTAGTAACTTTTATCAAATTTGCTATATTTTGTGGTATTGTTAATACAATCAGAATTCATAGATCAGAAAAATTGTGTCAATTGTGAAAAATTATGTCTTACTCATGAGTGAGTGAGGGATTCATGGAATTTTGAAGAATGTCTGAGAAGAATGAATCTTGGATCATTTAGGAAAGACTTATTAATTTTGTGTGTGTGTGGGTTTTTTGTCATTCTTGTTGTTGAGAGTGGCTACTTTGGACATGAGCTCCATTTTTAAAAAGTGATAGCATTCCGACAAACCAAGAACTAAATAAACATATTTCTTGTTTCAGCCAAAATGTTAATGGCTTAAATCAACATTTATTTATTACTTCACAGTTTCTGTAGGTCAGGAATCTGAGCATGACTTATCTGAGTCCTCTGCTTCAGAGTCTCTCACAAGGCTGTAGTCATGGTGTTGTGGGGAGAAGCAATCTCATCTGAAGGCTTAATCGGGGGTGGACCCAAGGATTTGTTACTAAGCTCAGTTGTGTGATTACTTCCAGGATTCAATTCCTCAAGAACTGTTGGAATGGTGGTTTCCATTTCTTGCTGACTGTTGTCTAGATGTCACCCTTAGTGTCTTTCTGTCTGAGTCCCTCCCTCAGGAAGCTCACAACATGACATCTTGCTTCATTAAATCAAAAGCTCAAAATGCCAAAGAGATAACAATTGCAAATGAGATGGGAATTATATTTTTTAGTGACCTAATTTCAGAAGTGGCATCCTGTAACTTTTATTTTACAAACTAGTCACTAGGTCCACTGCACACAAAAGCAGAGAGGATTACAAAAGGACATAAATACCAAGATATGGGGATGACTGGTTGTCATTTCATAAGCTTCCCATCACATGAATTAACCAAAATATCAAAGACTTTTTTAAGAGGCCTGTGATACTTTCCAATATTTATCAGAAGTCTACAAAGAAACCTCTGCCTTAAATATTAAAAATAAAAGGAAGACTATGAAGCCATGAATATGATTTTTTTATAGTATATTCACATAACAATCTAAATTTTGTAAATATAGGTTCTTAATACTGTCAGCTGTGTTTTATATAGTGTCAGTTGCTGAATGAAAAGTGAAAGCTGGAAAAGTTCTACTAGATGAAGTTTTAGTTACTGAGTCCTGAACACCATTTTTATTCAGCATTGCCATGTAACTCTGTTGTTTGCAACCTTTCCATATTGCTAAGGTAATGGTATGTGGTCTTTACCACAAATTGCACACAATCCTATAAAGACTACTTGTATCAAAAGAAGATTAGCTTCTAAATTAAGAATGGGCAAGGTAATCTAGTATGAGGAAAGTAATTTATCATAATCCAATAGCCTAGGAGACTGGTCATACATACAAAGTTGTCATTAACAACAAAAGGCATACATACTTTCTATTCCTGTGAATTGCGGTTAGGGATTTTCTAAAGTGTTAAAGATTATGCATCCCCGAAATGGCAAAACTTAACTCTGATTACATGCTACTAACTATACATTGTATTATTCTAAAAAGATGACAGAGAGATTTAAGTAGGAAATGTGTATCACATAAGATGCAAATCTTGTATCACTTTCTATGGGATAGAATTATAAAATAAAGATCAAATACCTGAAGAGACATAATTCTAATATCACTCATGCCCTCTTTCTTTTAGAATCAGTCATTTCCTTCAGAGCTTGCAGTTTTCTTAATCTCTCTGCAGCATTTCAGCCTAGTTTACACATTATCCTGGTTTTGTTTTTCCTTCTGTTTACAGTAAACTCCATCAACAGTGGTGAAAGCTTATCATCTTCTTTTCCTCATTAGATACTTACTCTTAACCTTCCATGTTTTATATAACCATGCTATGCCAAAGGTTACCAATAATATACAAATAAAATTAAATCCCCTGAACATTTACCTTTTCCAGCATGGAATCCCTCTTATCTTTTACCCCTTCTTGCAACTCTTCGACTTCTTCTGCCTCAGGCTCATCTCCCCATGACCAATTTATATTCCTTGATCTTGATTCTTTCTCTGGCTTCTTAAATTTAGGAGTGCCTTAAGATTAAGACTTCAGCTTTTTGCTCTTCTTTGTCTAGACTCTGTTTAGTCACTGACTCTGGAAGGAATTATCCACTTGAACGATCATGTCTGAGATGGTGACTCCTACATCTACATCTCCAGCATCTTTCCTGAGTATAAGTTCTGCTTGTGCAACTGCATGCTGAGCGTTTTCACTTGGACAAGCCTGTGTTACCTCAACTAAAATATATTTGGCACTGAATTATATTATATCCTAAGATAAACAAACTTTTCTTTAACCTTTTATCTTCTCTGTCAAATTTAGCATTTTTCTCTCAGTTAGCCAAGCTTAAAATAAGTTATCTTTGACTCTTGACTTGAAACATTGAGATTATTTGACCTTTATAATTTCAACTTTTCTCACCTGAAAATGAGCATAATAATAAGTCCTATCTCGTGTTGTTCTAAAGATTAAGTTATGTAAAGCATTCAAAGTACTGAGCACATGCATGACACGTAAAAGGCCCCTTTTGTTGTTATTATATTCTAGAACGTAATGATTTAGTATTTAAATATATACTTCTTTAAAATGTTATGGTATTATTGAAATTACAATCAAAATATGTATGAAATATTTTCAGAACTTGACCCAAGTATATCTAAATAGACAAGATTAGCCTAGAAAATTCTGAAATAGAGTAATGATAGGGATATGCCATATATGCTATTATAGCTGTTTTTATAGTTTAGTTTTATATATGATAAACACCTGTTTATATAATAAGAAAAAACATATATAAATAAAATAACTAATTGAGGAAATCGTTAAATTACATATTGCCTGGATTATAAGAAAATTTAGAATTTTGTCCATAAAAAATCAAGACCAAATTAAAAAGGCAAATAATTTATTAAAAAGGAAAAAATTTCACTTGTATTTTAGATACTATACAAAACTATACACTATACTAATCAAAGTGTATAAATACTATGTATAAAATACTGGTGAAATAGTATTTTAAATGCTACTCAGCAACAGATGAGGGTGCCCCTTTTACAGCAACATCACCAGTATTGATTAAGGCCATTAATAAAAACAAAGAAAAGGCAAACTACATAAACTTAGAAACTCATTCCAGTTTCTGTTACATGTAATTTGAATGCTTTCCCTTTCTGTTTACCAACTTTATTTTTGGTAAAAGTCACTTTTAAAAACCACTGTGAAAATGCAGTGGTGATGGAGGACAGCAGTTTGAGAAAATCTGCCTCCTCCTAAACACTTTGTATATTAAAGCTGCATTATTGATGAGTAGATTGAGAAAAGATTGCTCCATGCCCCATTAAGTTCTCATCTGCAGAAATATCTAAAGAAAGTTGAACAACTTAGAGACAAACATACTCTATATTTCTCTGGACTAGAATAGAAGCATGATGAGAGAGTTGGGTTTTCTAACGTGGTCCAGAATTTAACCACATGTTGTAAACTAATATGCACAATAGTAATAAGACTCTGAATAAGCTCTATTAATTAAGCATAGAGGCTCAGTAGAGAAAGACTATCTCTGAACGTATTTGCTATTTATAGGAAAAGAACCCAAGGGGATTCAGAAATGACATAAGGGAAATAGACATGAAATAAAATATGACTGTCATGTCTATATTGTTGAGGAACAATTAATATCTTCATACGGATGCACAATTAGGGCTCTCTAAGCAAAAATTACTGGCAATCAGGATTAAAGGATGTTTGTCTAGTGAACGTGCCTTGAATGTTGGAGATTTCCAAAGAGATTTATAGCCCTGTCTCTCCTGGAGACTTTTATTTCATTCCAAATGGTTGCAAACATCTAGGGACCTTCCTGTCTTCTCTGAGAGGATTTGTTTATGTTAGAAACTTAATGTCTTTTCCTCTCTCTGGAGGGAAAGAGGGGGCTGCTATGCAGCAGTTTCTATATAAACTCCAAAATTCGTAATCTCTGGGTTCCTCTTCTGTTATCGAGACTCTCCATTTTCCCTCATCACATCACCTTAAGGAAGAGAAGGGGGCATGGAGAATTGTATGGTTATTGCTTTAAATAATAATGATCTCTGACCCAGAAACCTTGAATTTTGTTATCTTGTATTGAAAACATGTCATCTGTTTATCACTTGTGGATATTGAAAACTACACAGGTCTAAAGAGGGGAGTTTGATTCTCTCTCTTGTTAATAACGGTGTTCTAACTTATTATTGTATTTTTGAGGTCTCATAGTATGTAAATAGTACTAGTTATTTGCATAGTACTGTGGGCACTCTGGGCCTTATATGTCTTTAGGGACCATGGTGTTTTGAGAAAGGGGAATTACTAGCAAATGTGTAGGCAAATGAGACCAAATAAGACAACAAAAACAGTAACAGTACTTCTGGGGCTTGAAGCCATGAAACTTACCAACATTTAGTGAGCTGGATTTTTAACATCCACAGAGGTGTGGTTCCTAATTAGAGCTTAGAAACCATTTATAGATGAAAAGAGAGAGATAAGGGGGAATGCATTGTAGTGAGTTTTTCCCATAATGAGAAATTCGCTCACTCCAACGGACTGGCTTTTTTTCCTGAGATTTGCTTCCTACCTTTTGAAGTTAAAACATTATTTTAAACAGTAATGATAGTGGCAAATCATATTTTATCTGTTGATTCATTACACGATGGTAAAATGTCTCTGTTGTTTTGAAATTGTGTAAACAATGAAATCGCAATCTTGGAACCATGGCTTTAAATGATTTGTATTTCTTACTGGTTATGAAATCTATAGTTCTAACAGCATCTTTGGATGAAAGTGGTTGCCTTGAATTAGGATGTGCTAGAAGGAACCCCAGGTCTGGATAACTCAAAGATACAAACAACGAAGTCATTGTTAAATTTTAAAGTAGAAAATGTGTTGCTTTATTATCTGCATATATATATTTAAATATACATATTTAATATATATGCATATATATTTAATATTTCTCTAAGAAATGAGAGACAGGAAAGTTTTATATATATACAGCATCAAAACAAATCAAATTCCTTCCTCTGTGAGCTTCTTCTTAAGAGGTATGACTCATTTCCTCCTGAAATTGTAAAACCCACTTAAACAGATGGTATTATAGCTGAACATAGTTTTCTGAAAATTCCTAGGAAAACCTCAAACTTTCACTTAGTTGTATGCTGAATTTTCCAGGATTGATAAGCATCAGTCCCAGACTGAGGTGCTTGGGAGCACAGGACTTTGAAAGATGTAATAACCAAGACTTACCTGCTGACTTTACTATCTTTGTGACTCTTCACTGTGTTGGAGGGAAATTTGGTTTAATTCTGATACTGGATTCTACTTTTACTATTTTACTTATTAATTAATCTCTAGGGGGCGGGGACTATGTTTATTCACATTACATCTCTCTTAAGCAACTCTGCTCTGCGCAGTGTACATGATCAATAAATATCTCAGTAGATGCAGGGAATGATCAAAATAGGGAGAACAAATGTCCACCCTATCAATGGTGGTACCCATGTCAAACCATAAGGCTCTGGATCGAGGTCACAATTCTAGCTCCAGTTGTGGTCCTTGTGGATACTGCCTTCTTAAGGTTCACCCCAGTAAGTAAATGGAAAAATCATGAGACAATAGCAAAATAATTCCAGAGCTCATTTTCAAAAAGTCAAGACAGAGATCACAAAATGAGGCTAATATCATCCAGAATGGTTCCATCCTTTTAAATTTTTATCAGTTATTTTTAAAAATAAATTTATTTGTTTATTGGCTGCATTGGGTCTTTGTTGCTGTGCATGGGCTTTCTCTAGTTATGGAGAGTGGGGGCTACTCTTCATTGTGGTGAGCAGGCTTCTCATTGGGGAGGCTTCTCTTGTTGCAGAGCACGGGCTTCAATAGTTGTGGCTCACAGGCTCTAGAGTGCACGGGATGCACGGGGTTAGTTGCTCCATGGCACGTGAGATCTTTCCAGCCCACGGATCGAACCTGTGTTCCCTGCATTGGCAGTTGGATTCTTAACCACTGAGCCACCAGGAGAGTCCCTTAAATTTTATATGTTTTAATTCCATTCCCAACAGCTTCTCTTAATATGGGTCCCTGTCATGTAAGAGATCCTTTGTAGCTCTCAAAGGTTAGCTCATTAATATAAAGAAAAGGGCATATGTGCTATCCTAATAATAATGGCAAATAAACTTTTGTAGTTGTGTGTAGAAGTCTATGAAAGATGCCTGGCTGACTCCTATAGGTATAAAAGATGTATAAATGGTGATTTAATTTTGCAAAATATTATTTAAATATATACACTTATGTACATTTATATCAAAGCAATACAATAAACATTCAACAAAATGGTATTCTAGATCATTTTAATTTTTGTTCTTTTAACTTTAAAAATGAATTTGATCTTAAGATATACAAATAAATCTTGAACAATTCTGAAACTACATTGTTCTTATTATATCTGGAATTAGTCCAGTATCATGAACTTGACAAAATGGATCACAAAAGGGAACAATTGAGATAAGTTATGTACAAACTAGGTAATAAGAAGGATGATCAAGATACAAGGAGAACTGGAGAAATATTGGAGAGTACTGTGTGTGTGAGAAAGTATATATAGTGAAACGCTGTTCTAAAAAGCTATCTTCAAATATCAAAAGGGCTGTCATATTAAAGATATGTATATTTGTGTCTACGCTTATGTGCATGTTTCCCAGGTTACTTCAGAGAACAAGGACTAAGGTCCACGGGGGAAGATAGAGGAAAGTAAATTTCTGTATAATTCAATTAAAAATCTAAAAATGTTAACTGTTTAAAATTTGAATAGATGATCTTATGAAGTAGTAAATCGCCTTCCTTTCTCTCTCCATCCTCCAAAAGTTTCAAGCAGAGGTCAGAATGTTTGAATAACTGTACATTCCAGATCTGAGATTCTAGGACAGTAAAAATTAAACACAATTGTTTTCCTGGTTATGTCTCTATCATAAATTCTTACATAATTTTCCAGTATTTTTTTAATCATTAAGTTAGAACCTTGATTTTAATAATTACAAAATTTGAATTATTTTAAAGACTGTTCAAAGTAGGGGATGCAAATAAAAACCTAAATTTCTTCACAAATGTATTCATTAGTCTGGCCTTTGAAAGAATCATCCCAATTCCTAATATAATGAAAACTAAACTTTTGTTAGATTCCTCAACCTCCACCAAAACTTAAGTGACCTATTTCATTGCTTCTTAAAAGTTATCTATGACTCTTTCCAATTGTCTTCATACAAAGAGATAGTAGAATATAAAAATATATTTAAAAACAAAGGTTAGCGTCTGGCTTGGCAACTTACTTGCATTGTAACCTTGGATAAACTCATAACCTCCATGGGTATTAAGGCTGACCCCATTCACTTACTTACTATGAGTATTAAATGGTATAATATCAGGCTTCCCTGGTGGCACCTGCCAGTGCAGGGGACATGGGTTTGAGCCCAGGTCCAGGAAGATCCCACATGCCTGGTAGCAACTAAGCCCATGAACCGCAACTACTGAGCCTGCACTCCAGAGCCAGAGAGCCACCAACTATTGAGCCCATGTGCCACAACTACTGAAGCCTGCGTGCTTAGAGCCTATGCTCCGCAACAAGAGAAGCTACTGCAATGAGAGAAGCCTGAGCACAGCAACAAAGAGTAGCCCCTGCTCTCCGCAACTAGAGACAGCACACGCAGCAACGAAGACCCAATGCAGCAAATAAATAAATAAATAAATTTTTAAAAACTGGTATAATATAGAATATGTAATGTGTACCATGGAGCCTGGCTCAGAATATTACCTGCTACTGTTTTCAAAACTCAAAGCAATTGATTTCCCTGAGAACAAGTATGTATATACTCTCTAAGTATTGCATAACTTTTGGGATTTCAAGTCGTGAATGTTTTCTAAGTTTTCAGTGTGTTTTTCATTGGAAGATCTATTTACCCGCTCTACAGATATTCATTCAATATATATAATGTGCCACTCTGTTAGGTACTATTATAAATAAATACAAAAATATGATAAAAATAAAAACATGCACAATGTACTGTATTTATTGTAAATAAAACAAAGACCTAGCCTTCATAGAGTTTATAGACAAAGACTGATAAACAATTATGATAAATATTAGTATTACTGTGATAAGGAGGTTGATCATATAGTTTATTGTCCCACTAGGATAATAAACAAACACAATATATATATAAACATTATTGAACTTAAAGGAGCATTTCATTTTACGTATTTTCTTAATCCATAAATATGAGAAATATAATCACTGTAATATCAGGAGGGAGAGGAGTCCATGTAATTTCTTGGTTTCAAGGATCTGTAGTATAAAACTTTAATGAAATGAGTAGGTAATTCCATATAATACTTAAACATATATCAAAAAAACTTATCAATTTCCAGTATTCATGTAACTGTGTGAATAATGATATTCAGAAATACTGTCTAATGCTCATTTAAAGATGAATATTGCTCCAAGTTTCTTTTCAGATTTTGAAAGTAGTAAAACCAGAAATAAAAAAGAGAGGGGAATCCTTCCCAGAGCCTCATTAATCTCTGTATAATCCTTAACATCACCTGTCTTCTCTCCATTGTAATTGACTCATTCCAGTCAAACTCGATTAGCTAATAATGTTTTTGTATTTCTCTATTAAGATTTTGGTTTGATTTAGGATCCTTAAATATTTAGGAAAAATGCACATTGAGTTTGTACAGAAGTCCAGTACATCATAGCTGTTTCCTCCTCTTCCAGTATTTCTACTTTTATTCCTTGTGTTGACTCCAATGATCTTACACTTGAGGTTGCATTTATAGCATTCTCTGGGGAGAATTTTTACAACTATGTTCTGAAGCAGGCAGCACACAAAGAAAATAGTTGCTCAGATATGTGTGAAAAGAAATAGAAGATATGCCAAGATACTTGGGAAATGTGTGAAAGCTGCATTTCTTGAGAGGGAATGTGAGTTATGTCAACTATATTTAGGGTTTCACCTGATTGTACCTATTTCATTCAGTTAAACTAAAATCAAAGTCTTATTTATCCAAAAGAAGTTTGGGTGAATTAGATTAACTCTTTACAGCCACTAAGGTGATATTTATTCCCCAAAGTAAAGGCAGTGTAGATTTGTTAAAGACACCATGTCTAGCACTTAATTTCTGCTAACATGTTTAGCTGAATGAAAAGAAGAATGTAACCATTTTTATTCGTTATATGTCAAAGACTCACACACATTTATGTTTTATTGTAGAATATGAATAAATAAGAAAGAAAAGGAGCTTAACTTGAGAAGTAGATTTGCTTGGATTTCAGTATGTTTCGTCACTCACTGGTTAGTGAGATATTGGACTAAGCATGTGAATTCCTGCTTGCTTTATCAAAATAGCTAGGAGTCTTCTGGTTGCAGGTGACCAAAAGCCAATAAAAATTGTTTTTGGCAGTTAAGATAATGTATTGGCTGACATAATCAAATTGAATCAAGGGCAGTGATGAAGCTCAGGGATGCCCAGAACCAGAGACTCTAATACCGTTAGGATTTCTCTCTTCATTTCCCTTTATTTCCTTTCTCTTAGATCAGCTTTCCCTTCACAGCTTTTCCACTAGAAAGCACAGACCTGTGTCTCTTGGATCTAATTGGAAACATCCCACAGAAGAGCTTTGATTAAACTGGCTTATATCAATTGTTTACATATAAATCCAGGGAGATGGAATAGCATAATTGACAGCAGCCACTGGAGTGTCATGCCTGAAGTGAGAAAGGGGGCAGGTCCCTAAATAGTGGATGCTAATCGAATAAGGGAGAAATGATGAGCATAGGAAAAAGTAGATGTCAACTATGGTAACCAGGTAGTAGTAGAATTACAAATATATGTATATAAAACCAAGCCTTGTGCATATTAATTACTTAATACATATAGATTTTCTTTTCCTTTCATTCCTTCCCTTAGAGATGGCAGAATAGCTGAAATGACTCCAACATCTTGGTTCTACTGGATCTCCTGTTTCTGTAATAAAACTGGATTTATTTTATCTTTTCAAGAATTCCTTTGAAATCCAAGTTTGTTAAATTAAAAAAAAATGGTCTCCAAGGAAAAATAAAGCATGATGTTGTGGTAAATAAGCACCTATTTTTAATCATACAGACTTGTGTTCTAATTCACTTCTGCCACTTGCTGGCTCTGTACCCTTGGGCAAATAATTTTTCTCTAGCCCTGTTTCCTCATCTATAAAATGGGGATGAGGTCATTTTAAGAATGTGATAATATGTATGAATTGCTTAGCAGAGTATTTAGAATCCAATAAGTGAGTGATAGTTACTGTTGGGGTGGTTCTGGAGCTCCCTCATTTTCCAACTTGTCCCTTCCAAGAGGACCCGATGTCCTGAAGATAACCGGCAGATATTCACTGAGCATCACCACTTAGTATTTTTGATCTTTAAATATCTTTTTGTATACAGGAATGGATTGTTTTAAAGAAAGACAGCAGCAGTGTAAATCAATGAGAAGAACAAATGAAAAGTTCATCAGCTGTGAATCCTAATTTCAGTTTTTCCATTCATGTATTTTGTGATTTTGAAGAAGTCCTTAGCTTCTTCCTTCAACTCTATCTGGCCCAATCTTCTATCTGTGAGTCTGAAATGAAACTCTATATCTCAATATCACAGCTTGCTTACAAAGAAGTAAGTGATAAAAGATACTGTAAAAAGTCAATGTTTAATAGTGAGGTATAAGTAACCTATGGAATCAGGTTATTAAAAGGGACATACGGTGTACTGAATGTTTTCATTACTCATATAAGCTAAACTAGGCCTTAAATATTTCGGTGAACCTGAAAGTTCTGATGCATATTAAATTTTAAAAATATAGAAACTGTTTTCATTGTGAGGAAATCACTCACTGCTACACCAAGGCATCTCGTAAATATAAGCTTTTAATAAGTGCAGAACCTTTTAACCTTTTAACAATACTATATCCCCTACTTCAGGTTAGGTATATACAGGAAAGAACAAAGGTGCATATGTTCCTTGATTTTGTGATGTTTATACTCTGTTGGGAAGAAGATATTAGAACAGTAATAGTCAGTGGCTGAGGCAATCATGGGATGTACTGTTCAGATCTTCTCTGATGAGAGAACTTACTACAAGGAGCAGAATTAACTGACAGCCTGCACTGCAATGTACATGCTGAGGCTACTCTCTCCTCAAGATCCTTTTAGGTGATCCCTTGCATGGTGGGGGTACTCCAGCCATGCCATTCCCCAACGAGTGACTTATTTAATAGAAAATTTTGTTCTGGGGCTCCCCATCAGCCAGAGAAAACCATCAAGGCTCTATAGCCTGAGGCTCTTCTTATCCAACCTTCCTTCTTATTTTCTTTAATAGGAGTCAAATCATCATTAAGGGTTGAAGGCTCCTCCCACCCTCCTGCTCCTTCCCCCTTTATTTTTCACAGGTGTTTCATCCAGTAAATCTCTTGAATGACAAATTTCATTCTGGTATCCCCAAATAAACATTACTATCAATGCTTTTAAGACTAGAGCCCTAGGTATATAGGGATATTAATGTCATAATGGGGTTGCTTAGTTCTTCTCCATAATTCTAATGTAACTATATGTTTAACCTAACTAGTTATGCATAAATTATTTACTATTTACAATTAGTTTGCTAGAAAAAAGTGAAATAGTCAGTGTTTTTTGCTGCCTTCCTGTTCACAATCTTGTTTTTGGAATGAATTTTCACCTTCAGCTCCACAACCTCTCATCCCAGTCGAAACTGATTAGATCAAGGGACCTCCAGTCCTTGGAAAGACAGTCCTTGCCCATGGCTAACATAATAAAATTTCCTTTAGGAAGAATATGTACAGTAAACGTAAAGATTGTACTCTATGCATGGTGCATCCTAGAGCTGGAAGAATATATATACATGTGTTGGGTAGTTGGCTTGAGTTCTCTACAAAAGGATGGCAATCATGAGACGAAAAGATAAAAGCAAAGAAGAGATCATATAGACCTTGAGGGGTGGAGAGAACAGTTTTGCTTTCATTTTCCATTTTCATCTCAGGTTGCTAAGTTCTGTCTGTACATCATTCTGTGTCTGTTAAGTGTCAAAGAAACAACGATTTGAATGTTCAAATAATTAGGGTACAGGGCATAATTTAGTGGTAGTGGAAGCTAAACTTGAACTAATTAAGTGGAGTAAGTTACTGAGAGTCAGTATCTGAGGATGAGATGAGAAATGTGAAACTTATGCTAGAGATAACGTGGAGTCAGTGAGATCCAGAAATCCTTTCAGGAAGTAGATGGAAGTTAAATTATACCCATGTAAGTCAAAGAATGACATTGTTCATTCTTGTTCAACAGGTGCTCTAAGCCTTGTAGGGATCTAATGTCCTAGTCATTTAAAAGCTTATTATATAATGAGGGAATTGCAAGTGCACAATCATATTAACAGAAAGTGTAAGTCAACTGAGTCAAGAGATATGATACAAATAGGGAGGAAGTTTAAGGAAGGAAGAAATGTCATCACTTGGATGTCTATCAAGGTGAAAGATGCTGACATTTGAGATAGAGGTTTAGTAATAAATATTAATTTTGTAGATATTTTGGTGGAGGAGGCTGCACGATCAAAGTAGTAAGAAATATATTGATTAGAGTTAAGCAAAGAGTAATTCATTTTGTTTCAAACCTAAGTTCTATATGGTAAGTGACAGGGCAGGTATAGTCTATTGTATGGAGCATCTTGATGTCACTGCTAAAGATACCCTTCAATAAGAATTAACAAATGTGGATGACACTGTAAATTGTGGGCAAAGATGAGAGGATTCAAAATTTCCAGTTGGGAAGAATAAAAAAATATTAGTCCAGTTGACTTAAACTAGGAAATCAGGTGAAATAATAAATTTAGAGGAAGACTCAGTAATACAGATGTGAAATAATAAAACTTCAGGGCAAGAGTGGTAAGCCTGAGAAAGCTACACAGGCTTCCTGAAAAAGTTAGTTAGATGTTTTTTTCAATATTGAATAATCACTTTTAAACATTCTTTCTCACCCTTTATTGCAGCCTCTGCCACTCAAGAGTTCCTATGCTTCCCACATTTTATCTAATATAAGCCCTTTCACTAGTTTGAATATATTTGTATAAATATCTAGTTCTCTCAAGATTATTTATATTTCAACCTTATTATTACTCTCTGTAAGGAATGTGAAATATCAGTGATCAAGCTAAGAGTGGTATGCTTTGACATTTGAGGAAAGAGCTTTCCCATCTCCACTAAAATTAAATCATAAGATATCCTGCCAACTCTGCTTGTACACAGGTTATCCCTGTGTTTCGCCTGCATGTAACCCAAAAATATGGAGAAAGAGATAAATTAGGTGTTTAGATTGGAGATGTAGATTCAGGTGTCATCAATCAAAACAAGAAAGGAAACTTATTCATTGATTCTACAAATATTTATTAAATATTTACTCTGAGCCAGGCACTCTTCCAGGTGATGGGGATACAATAGTGAAAAAAACACAGAAGTGCCTTCCCCTGTGAATTTTACATTCAAGGAGAGAGCCAGACAACAACAACAAAAAATGCATTAATAAGCAATTAATGCATACATTCATAAATAGTAAATAATTTTATTTGAAATTGGTAAGTACAATGTTCGGCCAGGAAAAGGGGATGGAAAGACTGGAGAACAGGAAAAATTATGAATTTAGATAATGAGGAAGGCACCATTAAGAAGGTAACATTTGAGCATATTTGAATGGAGTATAGGAATGAACCAGGTGAACATCTAGAAACAAAGTGCATTCTAGCAGAGAAAATGCCAGTGTTGCCACAAGAGTGACAGCTGGACAGAGAGATGAAGTGAAATAGAATAATTCCTGTTGCTGCAGCTGGTCCTAAGATTATAATAGGTATTCCTCATTTCCCTTCTCCACCACACATTCTATAGATCCCTCACTTTAGACCAGTACCATAGCTAGCCTGGGTTGCTTGTTTGCCTTCTGGTGTGACCTAGACCATCCCCAAGAGTTTAAATACTTAATTATCGTTCCTTCTTGGGCCACGCGTGCTGCAACTGCCCATTTACTATTATCACTGGGCACGGATACACCAAGCAATTCTGCAGTAAAGCCTCTGTGTTAAAGGCATAGTCCTCCCTACTCCCATGGCATAGGAGCTACCCTCGCTCTTGAGGGTAACTAGAAGCAATACCCTCTCCTCCTGATAGTGCAGTTGGTATCAGAGGCATGAAGAGACCGGAGAGACGAGGGGCTAGTTGCAGCTTCAAGTTCATGCTACATCTCCTAGCTGAATTATTCCTGCTGAAAACCAGTACTTCTAAGCAGCCAGAGCTTAAGGTCTTGGTAATGGAAAGACAAATTCTATAATCAGTTCACTGGAAGTGAAAGTAAAAGAGTCAATTTACTTGTACCTCTTGGTTCCCAGATGTATGTATTCAAAGTACCATATATCAACTGGTAGTCCAATGTAAATATATACTATGTCCTGGAAGACAGGACTCCAGTCTGGAGAGTGTTGTCCCTAATCTGGTACATTACCTGAGCTTTTAACAGACCATTCCACTGTGTAGGTTAGTCAACTGCTTCTGAGCAATGGGTTATAGAAGACTGACGTATCCCATGCTGCACACCCATTATTTCCCCTAATGTGCTTTAAAATGTATGCAGTGCTCTGCAGCAATATTGTATGGAATGACGTGTTGATAGATAGGCTATTCTATAAACCCTCAGTTAGTGGTGCTATCAGTGGCATTGTGGACAGAAAAGCAAACCCATAGCCATGGTATGAATCAATTCAAATAGGAACAAGTCATTATTCCCTCTAAGAAATGATCCAGTATCATTCACCTTCCACCAAAAAAAAAAAAAAAAAAAAAATAGCTGTGTGTTTAAGGAATGGTGCTGTATCAAGTAGTCAGCATCAGTCTCTTGGGTGGCAGGAGGTAGGGCATTCTACAGTGTCATTAGGTAAACAAGGACTGAACTAAGAGGAGCTAATAGGGTTGGGTCCATAGATATTCTTCACCTCTATCTTCATGGTTGCTGTTTCCTATGTACCAGCACCAGGTGACTGAAGAGAAATAGGCTGACATCCATCGGATGAGTTGTTCTTTTCATCTAAAATATTTTTTAGAATTTCCTCTGTGTACAAGGGTGAATCAAAAATTATCTGCACTCTGGCTGTAGAATTTATTTTTGTTAACTTTTAGGGAAGACAAATACATCATTTTTCGACAGTCTCCTTGCTTTTCAATACGTTTTGTCCATCTGTCAACAAGCTTCCGCATCCCCTCATTAAAAAATGTTTGAGGCTGAGCTGCAAGCCACGAATGCACCCTATGTCTTCACGTCGTCATCAGAAGTGAATCTTCGTCCTCACAGGGCTGTTCTCAGGGGACCAAAGAGGTGAAAGTCCGACGGAGCAAGATCGGGACTGTAGGGAGATGTTTTAACACCTCAAAATGAAGTCTTTGCAGAGTGTCGACCGTGTGAGCAGAAGTGTGTGGATGTGCACATCCTCAGACCACAGAAAATGAATCACTTCACCCTGCTCTTCTTTCGTGCAAATCACAAGTGGGGCATCCATTTTTGCTCACACTGCAGTTAAAAGTGAACCCATGTAACACATTCACACCTGCATAGCAGTGACTGGGAAGACAGCAGCCTTGAACGGAAAGTACTGATAAGACAGTGTGGCCAACAGAAGTTTTAATACAACCGGAGTGCAGATAACTCGTATGTACTCGCTAGTAGCCATATGCTCTGTAGATTTTCTCATAGATATATCTATACATCTTTTCTCCAGAGGTTTTTTGTTTCTAATTTTCAAATCTTGTTCTTTCCAGAGCCTTAATTAATCAGCAAAAGCTGTTCTCCCACAGGTGAGGAGTCCATGTATTGATATATCCACACTTCAAGCAACTTTTCTCCTTGCCATAATGGCTTGCCTACTGGGACACTATTCTCTCATGACTGTCATTAAAGCAACACCTGAGTAGCTTTATAATGAGTTACAACAGCTAGAATAACAGTGCACCTATATGTTAGTCATTTCTCTTGTTTTCTCCTTCCTTGTCAGTTGATAACGTGAATTTTTTCATAAGGTTATAGTCTGCCATGAGGAAGAAGCACAGGTACAATAGAAGGAGATAACATAAGAGTTTGAATCACCTGCATGTATAATTTATTCATGCTTTTTGGAGCTTCTTGGGCTCAATACAAACTATAACATTTGCATTATAAATGCCTACTGTGCCTATCTGACTGCATGGTAATATCAAGCTCATGGTGGATAACTTTGGTTCCATAGTCATTTGATGTTCCTGCTAAGACATTAGCAGTGAACTCCATCCAAACCCTTTGCTCCAAGAAAGCATCAGTGGTTAAGAACTCTTCCCCCCACCTTTTGTATTCCAAGAAATACCTAATGACCAAGGATTGTCCTGCTCTTGCATAATCTAAGACTTATCTTCACCTTTCCTAAATGTCTTAGATAAAAGACCCATCTTTAAACTTTGTCTTGACACTCTTAAGACTCACACATGACTCATTTGTCTACCTGTGTTTATCTAATCTTAGGTTCCTTCCATTTCTTGAAGACACCTCTGATTAATGAACATCTCCCCACTGCAGTCGCCTGAATAAAACCATCTTGTTAATTGTCTGTTGCATTTTGTCTTTTAGGACTTTCTTTTTCGGGCCCTGTGGTATGCCAGCAGCTGTTTTACAAGTGGTGAGTAGTTTCTGTTGTACTCTAAAAATGGTGTATTGTTATTACTTTAAATTATTTTTTATTTTTAGATTATCAGTTGGTTTTTTATATTACGAATGATGTCAAATTACATGTGAAAAACCTTTTCTACATCTATCAAGATGTTGGTTTTCTACTGCTAATGTGATGTATAGTACCTGAGAACAGTTTATAATATTAAATCAACAAAAGGTAAGGATATATTTTACTTGATTGTGTAGATTAATCTTTCATATTATTTAATTTGAATTCTTAGTCTTTTTAAAAAATTTTATCAGTTGTATTGTTTTTGTATTTTCCCCAGCTTTATTGAGATATAATTGACATACAACATTGTATAAGTTTAAAAAGTCCTATCCTTTTTTTTTTTTTTGACTGTATTGGGTGTTTATTGCTGTGTGTGGGGTTCTCAGTGCAGTGGCTTCTCTTGTTGCAGAGCACAGGCTCTAGGTGCGTGGGCTTCAGTAGTTGTGGCACACGCACGCTAGGCACACGGGCTTCAGTAATTGTGGTACATGAGCTCGTTAGTTGTGGCTTGCGGGCTTTAGAGTGCAGGCTCAATAGCTGTGGGGCATGGGCTTAGTTGCTCCATGGCATGTGCAGTTGCTCCAGGGCATGTGGGATCTTCCCAGACCAGGTCAAACCCATGTCCCCTGTACTGGCAGGCAGATGCGTAACCACTGTGCCACCAGGGAAGCACCTGAATGCTTAGTTTTATATGCTTGCATTCATGCTTCTGTTGGTTTTATTTTTTTTTTGGTAATCTTAATAGAATTTTTTATCAGATAAATTCATTAGATTCATAAAGTGAATTGTGAAGTGTGCCATATTTTTAATGCTGTTAAATATTTTCATAATATGGAAATTATCAATTTCCTGAGATTTTGAAAGAATTATCCAATAAAAGTTAATCTTGCTTGTTCTTTTTTATTTGGTAAATATATCTTTAATATCAGTAACATTTTAATTTTGCTACTTGTCTAGCTATTACATTTTGAGTCAGTTTTGATTATTCATTTTACAGAAAAGATGTAGTGAAATTTTTAAAAATTGTTAGTATGCACTTGTATATCTTTTTATTATAATCAATAACTATATACAATTATATTGTCTTCATCTTAAGGAATTGTGGTTACAAAACAGTGCGCTAATATTATGGATCTTGCAAAGTAAGGATCATAGTATAACTAACACTTTGGGCAGTTCAGAGAGAGAAAGGGAGAAAATGTTAGGCTATTTTTAAAAAATATTTCATAGATTTTATAGATTTGGCATATTTTAAGTAATTAAAAAATACAAATTTAGATGCTTAGTGATTTACATAAATTTTATTGTTAGAGTTTCAGAACAAGATATATCTAATATATTTATCAAGTTTTTCAAAGAGGGAAGAAAATTTTACTTACTCTGATCTAAATCCTATCTCTTGAATTTTCTTACCCACCCCTTGGTGGAGGGAGAAGATTATTAGAATTATCCCAAGATGATTGACAGTGGAACTGTCCATTGCATTGAAAGGTAAAGCCTGCTATTGTACAAGGCTGCAGCCTGATCTTTTGGCCTCAACCACAATCACACAAGAGTGTGGCAGCAGTATATCTTCCGTAAGTGGGGCAACAACAGTGCAATCTCAATGGGTCAAACAAAACTCGGTTCGTCTTTTTCATACTCCCAATCGAGATTCAAATGACACTGGTGTTCAATCTCATTCCAAGGTCATTTTGTTATAGAAGAATATACACCAGTGTGTTAACAGTGGTTATATCTTGATTTGGGGTTTCCAGATTAATTTATTTTTATTTTCATTATTTCTATCTCCTGTTTATCTATGATGATTGTATATTACCTATGTATTGAAACAATAAGGAGAGTTATAAAATAGGCAAAATACTATTGGAAGTGTGTGGGAAGACATTCGGGAAACTTTTTGTAACCTTGAAAATGTTGAAGTATGTGGGCCGAGCGATGGGATTCAGAATGTCCTGCTTGAGCAGTGGAGGGTGCTGAGGGTGCGGGGCGTGGAGACTAATATCACCCTGTTTGGTCCTGAGGGATGGCTGGTTAGCCAAAGACGGGTAAGATTCCTCAGAGGAGGAACAACCTAAGACAGGCACAGCCGCAGAGGGGCCAACAGGGGTGGTGAATAGAGCCTTCCTTATATCACCGTGTTTGGCCCTGGAGGATGACTGGTTAGCCAGAGACGGGTAAGATTCCTCAAGGGAGGAACAACCTAAGACAGGCACAGTCGCAGAGGGGCCAACACGGGTGGGGCACAGACCCCCAATATCTGAGAGAGGTCTCCTGCCCCCAGGGCTGTTTTGCTCTCCACCCCCAGCTCAAATCCACACCTGCTCAACTCGGACTCAGGAAGTAAACAAAGATAATTGCCTCAATCATGTGAGGCCTTTGATTGTTTATGAGTGTAACCTGAGAATGTAAGCCCACGAACTCAATAAAAGCAGCCTGTGATGAGTCAGCGGGGCTCTTGATCCGAGAGGTCTTGAGCCCCCCGGTCCCACTTTTCTCTTCAGTCTGTGTCTGTGTCTTCTTCAAGCTTGCGGCACCCGTCACTCACCTCGAGTCGCCGAGCTGGTCTCGGCAGAAGTGTATCTATAAATAAAAATGCCTATGGAGATTTAATCAGAAAAACTGAATCACTGGTGATTTTTTTCCTTTCTTCTAAATATAATAGGAAAAAAAGTTAGTTTTTATAAAAAGAGCTATTAGGAAAAGCTACCAAAGTTGGAATGAATGTAATAAATTTGTTATGGTGAACAGAAAGAGAAAACTATCCCGCTCTACTCCTGACATCTACCAGCAACCTTCCTACACTGAAAAATGTTGTTTTCTCTATCCTGGTTTTTGCTCATGATTTCAAGTATTAATGCCTCCTTTTATTTTGGCTTTGAATGTTATTTTTGTTTTTCTAAGCCCTTATCCCTTTTTATTTGTATTCAGCTTTCAGGATATCTAGCTCCCAAACTCCCTATAACCGCTGCTCGCTTGGTGGCTGCTCCCCTTTCCCAATGTATTCATCAGTCATCGCTGCCACTGTGCAATCATTTAAAATAAGGGCGAGTCTTTCACATGCTCAATGTAGAGCATCTCTGGGGATTACAGCAACTAATCAATTAGCAATTGAGCAATCTTGTTATAAACAATCTCAAATGCTTTATAAAATATGAGCTGATTGAAATAAATAGTAGAGTTTAAACCAATGTTTGCAATAATGCTTCAGAGTAAATAAGTGGTGAAATCACTGATACAGAACTAGGAAGGGCAGGTTGCTTCTTTCAATTTGTATTTAACAAGTGGTTAACCAGGCTGTTTTCATGAATTGAGGAATGTAGGTCATTTAAAGAGGAATGAACTGTTTTCTAAAATCAATAAATTACGGGATGATGAAAAAATATTTTGTAGTGTCCTCTGTGGGCACATTAATGCTTTTCTAGAGGCTGCATAATTGCTTTGCTCAATTATTTGAAGAAAAGATTGGAATGCTTGCTTTGAAAGGAAACCAAATTAGAACTGTGTCAAACTTCACAGCAGCTAGTCTCCAGGGGCTCTTGTGTAGCAGTCACTCCTTGGATTCTTAGAATGTTCCTTGTGCAGCAGTTAAATTGATTCCTTTGCATCTTTCAGAAGTCAAAGATGAGTGCTTATGGATTTCTCTAGTTTTGACTGCTGGATTGCCTGTATACAGGTTTGGATTAGACGTTGCCACCAGATTAAGTCTCTATCTGTATTTTACTCATTTTCCTTTATGTGAATTGGGCAGCATATAAATGCTAGTGAGTATACATAGCCAAATTATTTATGAGTGAGTGTGTGTGTGTGTGTGTGTGTGTGTAATTTGTAGGTCAAATGATGATGCCAGACAAACACAAGTACTTTTAGAAATGGAGCTGCTCCAAGATTTATTTATTCTGCTCTGACCCCAGATTCACGAAAGTAAGAATCAGATATAAGTCACTGTGTCCAGGTTCCTAGTTACTGTAACAAGATCAGCCACATTTTTGGTTGCTTGTTTTTACCCAGGACTTACTGAAAATAGCAAAGACTTTTGGTGGGAATAGGTGAAGCCCATCCTATACTCTTGTACAGTTAACTTTATATAACTGTGAGCTACAAAGTATAAACAGTGGGCTGGTTACTTTCTACTTTCTATTTCATTGTATTGTGTGTTTGGTGAGAGTATCAAGGAAGGGGAGCTAAGGATGTGAGACACTTGAATCCTTCGTAACACTGTTTCTCAGGGATAGAATTTCTCACAGATTCATGCCCACCAGACTCACCTGGTAGAGAAAGCTTTTACACCTGGAAGGAGTAAAAGACTACCCATGTTAACTAGGGCCACCTTAACAAAGGTCATAATTGAATTATTTATGGTGGTATCTTGTTAATGATATCTTTTAAAGCCACCTTATAGCTGAGAACCATTGTATCAGAGTTAAGACTTACAAAGTTCCTCTTGCATTTGCCAGATCCAATTTGACCCCATTTGCCTGGCACCCACAAAACATCTGTGTGGTGACTTGCACTCATTATTTTCTTCCTGTAGTTGATTGTGCATATACAGTTTTCGTGTGTGTGCTTGGTGTATTTAGAAGTTCTGCAATGAAATAACTAAAAAAATAACATCAGAATCAATTTTTAATATATGTTTTAGGAAAGTCAGTATGCTTTATTTCATTTTTAACTGGACCTGCTGACTTTACCATTCCCTCTTTCCTTTTCCCCTGGAAAAAGGAAATATATTTTACATTAATACATCAAATTGAATTTTTGACCATTTCTTTCATTTTGTCTTAATATCCCAATTCTAAATGATTTGGCTGGCAGCTGGTATCTGTTGATAAATGTGACAATGCTACCAGTCGCATTACTCAAGTTGCACCATGGTATGACTTTTCAAGTAAGAGTAATAGTTGTAAAAATTTTACTTCTTACTAATCACATTTAGATAACTCTAGATGGTCCAAAATTTATCTCAGAGTCCAGAAACTGGGATTGGATCAATCTACCATTATTAGCACCTAGAATCCTCAGCTATAATTGTGAGTCAGTAATGCCGAATGGTTAAGGAGATAAGCTCTTATGCTGAGTATGTGTGACCAGCTCTTAGCTCTGCCACATACCTTCTTTTGTCCCTGGATGTTTTTATTCTCTCTCTGCATCTCATTCCTCACCTGTGAAGTTAGGATAACTATAATCATCTCACACACAGGATTGATCCTGTGCACATGGCATATAGCGAGTACTCAGTGAGTTGGCTGTTATTTGATTAATATTTTTGATGTGCGCGTCTTTCATATTCAGGTTAGACTATGTGAAATACCCTCACAGCCTAACTGAAAGGTCATCTCCAGTGCCTCTCCTATATCCCAAAGTCAAGTGTGATTTATAATATAAATATTGATACATCTATTTACAATTTATTATGCATCTTCAATGTGCTATCTCTAATATTATCAGAGACCCTGCACTTATTTTACCTAAATTTTCTTAATATGAAAAAAAATCAAAAACTTGAATAATAATTGCAGCTTTAACTCTCTCATTGAAATGCCTCCACTACAATATATTGAAAATTTTTAAATAGATTTAAGTCAAGAACATATTTTCCTCTGGAAAGGTTTATATCAATAGGTTAAAAATGGTTATCTCTGGGTGAATATTATGGGCATTTAAATTTTTCTTCTTTTATCTTATATTCATTTTCTTATTATTCTAAACTAGTTATTTTTAAATAAAAATGCCTTTTTATTAGTAACATACCATTTTCACCTTGATATTGTAACTTTATTTATCATACCACCAAATCTGCTTTATGTAGTGATTAAACCACATAATTTTGAAATGTAGAAAGCACTTAAGTCAATTTTAGACTAATAGAAAATATTACATAAATCCAAGCAAGTAGGCATAACTAAGTAAGACATAATTGATGGAATATGAAAACATTATATCTAGGTGTCTAGAACATAGCCTTATGATTTACTATAAAATATATAAAGCACCTTCTCATCCAAATCTCACTGTCTCTCTCTCTCAAAAAATGAATTAAAAATAAGCTTATGTAATTTCTTTCCTTTACTTTGGCACTAAAATATATTTTCTGAAATTCTGTTGAGAAAAGTCAAAACTACTGTTTTAGAGCTAACATTATAGATCTTCTTGATGTTAATTTGGTATGTATTAAATGAACATACCTTGGGTAAATTTAATGTTCAAAGTTTGAAAGGAAAATTTTTCTTGAGTCTGAAAACTTTAAATACTCAACAAAAGACTTAAAAACAATTTTATTCCTAGGGGGAAATACATAACACCTAGAAGCTGTCATTAGGTTCTTAAGACGTTATTTAATCATGAGTTGGACATTTGTTCCAAATTAATTGCTTCTTTTCAGTTTTTATACAATGCATGTGTATTTTATGTCTCCCTTGCTTTGAAGGTTTTAAAATGGATGAAAGTAATAGACTGCTTTGGATAAGATTCAGACCTTTTGGCAGACTCCGAAGTAACAAGAGCCAGTACTTAATCAAACAGTATGTTTTAGTCTCTTAGCTTTTTTTTCAAGCTTTGAACCAATTGCTCTTTAACTTAACTGTCCATCTATCTCTTATGTAAACTTTTATTGCTTTTTAAGTGATAATATGTTATAAAGAAAATAGAACCTCTCAGTAATCTAAATACCCTTTCCTCAGAGTGTTTCTGCTTACAACATTGATTTCTATTCATGTCAATATTTTACGTTATGTCATAGAAAGCAAACAGAATGGATTTCTTTTTTTTTTTTTTTCATTTTTATCTATGCTTTTGACATTCTCCCAGGTTAATCTTTGAGAATTTTGTTAATATAAACATTTTCTTACATACAAATATTTTGTCTAAGTTAAAACTTGAGGTTAAGAAGGTGCTCGATATATAAGAATATATGTATATATATTCAAACACCTGAAAATTTATATTCTCTTTATCATTAAACTTGATTTTTAAAATAATAACCATATTTTCCTGTTCTAGATAAAGCTATAGTTTAGTAGTATAGACAGGAGTGAGATGAAGCAGAAGAACCTCACAGATGCTTGTCAGGACTCAAACTCTTTGTTTTAAAAAAATGTCAGTTTTGGTATTGCAACTCCAAGGACATGGAGTCCACTGTGATTAGTCACATGACTCTGTCCTGTAGTACCCTGCTGGGATACTGTTGCCATAGCATTGAAAGGCAAATCTAGCAACTAGCAACGGTCTTCAGATGCTATCTGTAAAATACCAAAAGATGTATCATTTTTTTCTAGTAAAAATAATCTAAATGTGTGACCCCACAAAAACCCTGTGTCCACTTCATATTGATTACCAGGAACTACTAATTATTTAAAACAATAAAGGAGGGTTATTTTAACATGGACACACATTCTGTTTATTACATTTGTGTTGCCTACTAAAGAACAAATAATGAATTAAATTGGGAATGGTTGTGTTCAGTTTAGAATGAAAAGTTAAAGCCCACGAATATAAGTCTATCTCTACGGTAACCTGTTGAATCCATACGTTTCTTCTGAGGTTAAAAGTGTGTTTAAGTTATTTAGGGTATCATGAGCATCAAATATTTATTTCTGCTGAGATCATATGTATTTTATAATTCGTATTAAACATTCAGATTGATAATGTTGCTTGTTTAGTATATACTGGGCTAGTAGAATACATGCATGAAAAGATAATATATGTTTTCTAAAAATGTATTCTCAATATTATTGCACTATATAAATCAAATCTGATTTACAGTCACCAAAGGATGCATCAGAACCAATACAAAACTACTTTATATACTCTGACTGAGAAAATGATGCACCAACACATGTATCCACAGAGATTTCAAAATTCTGCTTGCCTGGAAAATTGTTTGTGCCCAAGCTTGGCTAAACTAATTACCTCTATGTAATTTCTAACAAGAAATACATCAAAACCCCTTTGAATCTTTGAGAAATTAAAGTTGAAAATGTAATCTTTCATTTGTAATGTAACAAATATTTTTACATCCTCAGTACACTAAATCGGCCACAACTGAACTAAACATACAAGACACAACCTCAAAATTTAAATGCAATTAATATATTAAAACTACCTATGAACACAAAGCACTTACAGTTAATATCTATTTTAAAAATTAGAATCTACCTTCTATAAAAAATTGAGGCCAGTGTAATTTAACTTTTTCTCTGATAATTACATGAAGATATTTCCTGACCACTCTATTACTGCAAAATCATTAGGATTCTCTTATGTGTTTATAAACTGATAGATTTTTTTTTAAATCTCCATATTTTAAGGAAAAGAATAAATCATATACTCTTTTCTTAAATTTGATTATTTAAAAGGAATATAAAATGAATTTTAACTCTTTAGTTAAATTCCTTCTCCTAAGTTATTTCCAAATTATTAAAGTAAAATATGAAAATGGTATTTGCTTTATTGTGCATTATGACAGGTACTGGGCTCCAGGTGCTTGCTTTACTCTAATCCTCGTAAAAAACAAATAGTAAACATTTTAATCTGAAGAATTGGTATAATATTCTCCCTTATAAGTTTGACAGACTATTCCAGTAGAAACATATGGGTCTGTGCTCTACCATTTTGGAATATTATTAACTACTGATTCAGTTTCTCTAATAGATATTAGGCTATGCAGATAATCTGTTTTTCCTTCTATGACTTTTGGTAGTTTGTGTGTTTTAAGGAATTAGTCCTTTTCATCTAGGTTATAATAGTTGTGGGAATATAGTTTTTTACAGTATTCCTTTGTTATCCTCTAATGTCTATAGGACCTTTAGTGATGACCCCTTTTCATTTCTAATATTCATAATTTGTGTCTTCTCTCCTTTTATTGTTTAGCTTGGTTACAGTTTTATCAATTTGATTTCAAAGAACCAATTTATCAATTCTTTTCAAAGAACCAGGTTAGGTTTCATTGATTTTTCTCTATTGATTTCCTGTTTTCAATTTCATTGTTTCCTGCTCTGATTTTTATTATTTCTTCTGCTTGCTTTAGACCTAAATTATTCTTTTTTCTCCAGTTTCCATGGGTAGAACCTGAGATTATTGATTTTAGAACTTTCTTCTTTTCTCATATATGCATTTAATGTAAATTTCCCTTTAAGCACTGCATTTGCTGCTCTCACAAATTTTGATAAACTGTATTTAAATTTTTATTTAGTACAAAATTTGTTAAATTTATTTTGAGACTTTTTTTGACCTAGTGTCATATTCAAGTGTGTTGTTTTATCTCCAGATAATTGAGAGATTTCCAACTATCTTTCTGTTCCCTATATCTAGTATTTAATTCTGATTTAATTCCAGTGTGGCTGAGAGTATATTTTGTATGATTTTTACTCTTTCAAATTGGTAAGATGTGTTTTTTGACCTACAATGTGGTTTATTAAATTTCCACCGACCCTGTGAAAAATGTGCTGCTGTTGCTTGATGAAATATATTGTATATCAATATATTTAAGTATCAATTAGATTGAGATGATTGAGAGTGCTCTTCAGGTCAACTTTATTCTTACTGATTATCTACCTGCTTGGTCTATCAATTTGTAGAAGATTAGTCTTGAAGTCATCAACTATAATTGTATATGTGTTGAGTTATCTTTTCAACTCTGGCGAATTTTGCAGCCATGCTTTCTAATTGTCTATTGTTAGGTGCATAGATGTTAAGGATCATTGTCTTGTAGAGAACTGATACCTTTATCACTATGTGATGTCTCTCTATCCCTGATAATTTTCCTTGTTCTTAGGTTGGCTTTGAAATTAATATAGCTACTCTGTCTTTCCTTTGACTAGTGTTATCATAGCATATGTTCCCCAGTTCGTTTACTTTTAACCTATTGGAATTCATTTATAATAAAATAGGTTTCTTACAGATAGCATACAGTTGCATGTAGTTGAGACTTTTTTTATTTATCCACTCTGTTAAGTTTTGTATGTTTATACTATTGACATTTAAAGTGATCAGTGATACAGTTAGATTCATTTCTACCAAGTTTGTTAAGTGTTTTCTATTTGTTGCACTTTCTTTGGTTTTTTTCCTCCTGCCATTTCTGGTTTTAATAGAGCATTTTTTTATGATTCCATTTTATTTATTTTCTTAGCCCATAAATTATACTTCTATTTCATTTTTCTAGTGGTTGTTCTAGAGTTTGCAATATACATTTCAAACTATTCTGTCAGTCTTCTAATAACTCTATATCACTTCATGTATACTGCAGATACTTCATGACAATACTTCTGATTTCTTCCTTACATCCCTTATGACACGTCATTCATTTCCTTTACCCATATACTCTACCACCAAATACTTCAAACAAGAATTATCTTTTAGATAAATTAACAGTAAGAAAAATCGATTTTATTTTACCTTTATTTATTTATTTGTTTACCCTATGCTCTTTTTTCTTTATGTATATCTGAATTCATGTCCTGTATCATTTTCCTTCTCCCTTAAGAACTCGTTATCATACTGGGCAGAACAGATGTGCTGATGATTAAGTTCTTTAGTTTTACTTTTCTGAGAAAGTATTTCTCCTTTATTTTTGAAAGATAATCTCACTGGATATAGAATTCTAAGTTTGTTTTCTTATTTTCTTTCAATACCTTAAATATTTTACTCCACTCTCTTTTCACTTGCATGGTTTCTGACATGAAGTCCACTCTAATTCTTATATTTGTTCTTCTCTTGTTTGGCCTTTTTCAAATTTTTCTCTTTGTCTTTAATTTTTTGCCAATAGAATATAATATATCTAGGTGTATTTTTTTGTCCTGCTTAGTGTTCCCTGAGCTTCCTGGACCTGTGGTTTTGTATATGTCATTAATTTTGGAAAATTATTGGCCATTATTTATTCAGTTATTCTGATCCATTCAATCTTTTTTCTCTTTCTGATATTCCAATTACATGTATAATACACCTCTTGAAATTGTTCCATAGTTCACAGATATGCTGGTCCATCTTCTTAAATTCTTTTTCTCTTCTTTTTACTTTAGTTTGGGAAATTTCAATTGACATATCTTTAAGCAAACTGATTCTTTCCTTGGCTCTGTCCAGCCTACTGATGAGTCCATCAAAGACACACTTCCCTTTCTTTTACAGTGTTTTTAATTTCTAGCATTTTCTTTTGATTCTTTCTTAGAATCTGAATCTTTCTTCTCACATTGCTAATTCTTTCTTCCATATTGTCTACTATTTCCATTACAGATCTTTAACATTTTAACTATAGTTATTTAAATTATCTGTCTGATAATTCCAAAATCTATGTTATATCACAGTTTGGTTCTAATTCTTGCTTTGTCTTTTTAGGCTTTGATTTTTGTTTTGTTTTGTTGCTGTTGTTTGTTTGATTGTTTTTTCCTTTTAGCATGACTTGTAATTTTTAGTTAAAAGCCAGGCATGATGTATTAGATAATAGGAACTGAGGTACCAGGCCCTTGATATGTGGCTGGAAAGCACTAGAGTTGTATAAATTCCCTTTCCCTATGTGGGATAAGTCTCTGTTAGAGTCTTTTCCCCTGGTGAGTCTTTTCCCCTGGTAAGTAGGAATTTATTTAGAACACTTATTTAAAAATTGGTTATTTTAGATTCTTCATATAAGTGGTGTCGTGTAGTATTATCCTTCTGTGTACGGCTTATTTCACTTAGCATGTATGTCCTCCAGGTTCAACATGTGGTCACAAATCGCAAGATCTTTTTTAAGGCTAAAGAATGTCCCATTGTATTCCACATCTTCTTTATCCATTCATCCATCAATGGACATTTAGGTTGCTTCCATGTTTGGTTTTTTGGAATAATGCTGCAATGGTAGTGTAGCTGTCTCTTCAAGATTCTGATTTAAATTCCTTTGGATATACACCCAAAGTGGGATTGCTGGGTCATACTGTAGTTAAATTTTTCATTTTTTAAGGAACCTCTATACTGTTTCATAGTGGCTGCACCCATTTACATTTTTCCCAACAGTGAACAAGGGTTATCTTTTCTCCATATCCTCACCAACACGTTAGCTTTCATTTTTCTTGATAATAGCCATCTTAACTGGTAAGAGGTGATATCTCATTATGATTTTAATCTGCATTTCCCCGATGATTAGTAATATTGAACACTTTTTCATATACCTGTTGACAATTTCATATGTCTGCTTTGGAGAAATGTCTGGTCAGTTCCTTTGTCTATTTTTTTTTTTTTCCTTTGTCTATTTTTTAATCAGGTTATTAGTTGTTTTTATATTGATTTGAATGGTGGTTGACAGGGCCAGGGGAGGAGGAAATGGGGAGGTATTAAGGGAAGGTATAGAGTTTTAGTTATACAAGATGTATAAGTCCTAGAGGTTTACTATACAGCATAGAGCCTGTGTAACAATGCTGCATGGTATACCTAAGGGGTAAATTTTCTAAGAGGGTAGATTTTGTTATTGTTCTAATGATAATAGTAGTAGCAGTAGGCATGGTACTAACAATAATAATATCAATAAATAAAGAGGGCAGGAGGAAACTTTTGAAGGTGTTAGATATGTTTATGTTATAGAATGTGGTGATGATTTTATGGATATACCTTTATCTCTAAACTCACCAAGCTGTATACATTAAATATATACAACTTTTTAAAAACGTCAATCATGCCTCAAAAAAGTGGTTGAGAAAAGAAAAGAAAAGAAAAAAGAAAATTGGTTATGAAAAGTAATGTCCTCCTGCCAGGGCCATAAGTGGATTTTTCTTAGCTCTGTACCTTGAGAATCTGGTGAGTTTCCTGGAAGTAAAACCCACAACAGTGGGATAACCTTAAGGCTGTAGTCCCCAGGAGTTTTTCAACTTCAAGCTTCTCTACACTCAGTCTCCAGCAATTTGTCTATATTATTACTTAAGTGTTCCTATCACTTATGGCTCTAGCAACATCTGCTCCAAGCAGATCTCAGCTGTGTTTCTCTTGATGAATGACCCATTTATTTATTTATTTATTTATTTATTTAATTTATTTATTTATTGGCTGCATTGGGTCTTCTTGCTGCACACAGGCTTTCTCTAGTTGCGGCGAGCGGGGACTCCTCTTCATTGTGGTATGCGGGCTGCTTACTGTGGTGGCTTCTTTTGTTGCAGAGCATGGACTCTAGGCATGGCAGCCTTCAGTATTTGCGGCACATGGGCTCAGTAGTTGTGACACACAGGCTTAGTTGCTCCACAGCATGTGGGATCTTCCTGGAGCAGGGATGAAACCTGTGTCCCCTGCATTGGCAGGTGGATTCTTAACTACTGTGTCACCTAGGAAGTCCCTGACCCATTTATTATCATGCGGTACCGCTATTTTTCTCCTAGTAATTTTCTTTGTTCTGAAGTCCACTTTGTCTGAAAGTAATATAGCCATTCCAGTATTCTCTTGATTATTTTCTGCATGGTATGTTTTTTTCCTTACTTTTACTCTTAACCAACTAAATATTTAAAGTAAAATTTTTTTTTATAGATTTCAAATAATTGGGCAATTATTAAAATCTACTTTCCCAGCCTCTGTCTTTAAACTGATGTATTTAGATCATTTATATTTAAGGTAATTCTTGATATTTCAAGGTTTAAATCTGCCATTAAATTAATTTTTTTCTGTTTATTCTTTCTATATTTCATTTTTTTGTTTCCCATTTCAATCCTTTGTTTCCCTCTCTCCTGTGAGTTACTTTATTTTTTTATAGTTTTTTCATTCATTGGTTTCCCTAGGAATTATGAGATGCATATATAGCTTACCACTTTTTACTATCAAAATTTTATTAGTACAAAAGGAATATAGAAACCTTACTACATTGGAAATCATTTTACCTTCCACTTTTTGTGACATAGTTGTCTTTAATGTTACCTTCATATACATTTAGAACCACATCAGATAATGTTATAATACTTCTGTCATAAAAAAAAAAACAAAACAACCCTAGGGGATAATTATAGTCTATTATGTTTGACCTTATATTTACTCTTTCCATTCTACTATGTTTTCTTTTTTCTTGATGCTTCATTTCCCTCTATTATTATTTCCTTCCTCTTTATAGAACTTTCTTTAGCATTTTGTTTATAGCAGGCCTGTTTGTGGCAATCTCTCAGTTTTTTATGGTCAATCTTTTTTTATGGAAATTGTGACTATTTATCCTATGTCATGAAGGATATTTTATCTAGATATAGAATTTGTGCTTATCAGTTCCTTTCGGCACTTGAAAAAATTTGGGCAACTTTTTTCTGTCCTCCATGGTTTCTAACAAAATACCTTGCTGCCATTCAAATTATTTCCCTAGAACTAACACATTACATCTTTTTTTAATACTTTCAAGATTTTTTTCTGTCTTTTGTTTAGAGACAAAATATTTGATTTTGATATATCAGCGTGTATATTTCTTTAGATTTAGCTTATTGGTCAGATTTGGAAAGAGTTCAGTCTTCATTTCTTCAGGTATCTTTTTTTCCAGCCATCTACTTTTTCTCTTCTTCTGAGACTCCAATGATACAAATATTATATCTTTTATAATTGTCCAAAAATTCTTGAGTCTCTGTTCACTTTCTTAAAATGTATGTTCTCTTTGATCTTCAAATTAGATCATTTCTATTGATCTGTTGTCAAGCTCAGTGAAAATTTCCAGTCATCTCCATTTTTTAATTAAACCCAACTAGTGAGTATTTTTTAAAATTTCTCTTATTTTATTTGCAGTTTTAAATTTTTATTTGGTTCTTCATATCTTATATTTATTTTGAGATGTTTTATTTTTTTTTACCTGTTCCAAAAGGGTCTATAATGTCTTGTTGGAACATTTTTATGATGCTTTAAAATTCTTCCCAGATAATTTCATCATCTGTATCATTGCAATGTTGACACCTGTTAATTGCTTTTCTCGTTGAAGTTGCAGTGTTCCTGAGTCTTGATATGACAGATAATTTGGACTGTGTTCTGAGCCTTTTATGAGTTATTTATATTTTACTTTTTAGCAGACAGTACACCTGTTTAGGTTCAGAATTCATGTCCTGGACTAATTTTGCAGCTCATGATTCAAATAGCAAACTGGTTTCAAAGCCTTTTCAGTGCTATTTTGGTACATACTACTTATGTGCTGCCCTGCAATTCAAAATCTGGGCAGTGTTACACACTGTGGTCCAGTTTTCAAACGTGTATTGTGTTGATTCTTTGTTTCATGAATGTCCTAGGCTTTATACATAGATGCATTTGGTCTATCTGTTTGATTGCTTCCTGGATACATTTTAATTATTTAGTTAGCAAGAATTCCAGTTCTCAAACTTATATACATTGCCCCACACATGCAGTCATAGCCATAATAGTTCATATCCTGTTATTACACTGTAAAGGGACTCAACCCAGCGTTATCTTTATCCAGGGAAGTGAGATCAGTAAAAGATGTCAGGGAAAGATTTAAGGAGAAAGTAGAATTATTATTTCTTTAGGTATGGGAAAAAGTCCCTAGTGATTTTAAAGGACTCTAGAGGGATTCTTATAAGGTGAATGTAGCTGATCCACAGAATGGTGTTTTGAAACACTGAGAGTGTAAGAGAAGGAGAGAGAGATATTATCTAATTTAATCTTTACAGCTCTGTGAGGTTAGGATAATTATGGCTATGATTGTAATTACTATTATGATCTTCTCATTTTATAGATGATAAGTATCTTGCTCAAAACAATAAGTAATGGCTAGGTTGTAACAGAGCACAGACATACACCTGTAGTTCCACATCTCATACTTTCTTAGTTTGTTAGATTTAGGGAGTTGATCAAGCATCCAAGCATTGCAACTGTAGCTTTTATTTACAATAGAAAAAAATAAGTCTGGAACAGAGGCGAGGCTTGATTCTCTAACATTTTGGAATTCCAGAATAAGAAGTGTGGACTTCATTGAATTCAAACTTGGATCCACTGAAATATTTTAAACATGGAAACATGAAACATTTTAAACATGAAAACATGCTTGACTCAAAGCATCTTAGCAAGACTGATCTGACAACAGAGTGTATGATAGATGGGAGCACTGACACAAGTCAGACAAGGGTGCAGTTAGTGAAATATTGCAGGCATCGCTGGAATGTAGCTTTTGATATGCTATCAGTGTGTGGAATCCATTGGGATAGAACACTATTTTAGAAAAGGATTACAGATTTATATAAAGCAAACTATCTGTGATTATATAAATAGAGATTAAAATGATATGGATCACAAGTTCCCATTCTCTAGGACATATGATCATGTCCAGATGGTATCAGAAATGCCCCCCCAAGATAATCCAGAGATTAATTAACAGCTTTATGGAGGATTTACCTTTCCTTTCATCCTTAGAAATATCTGGTATTGGTCAAGGTTAAAGAGAAGTCACACAGATAAATATTGATTTGCTACAATAAGTACAACTGGATATTCCCGATCCTATTATATGTTGCATTCCTAATTTCATAATTCATTAATAACTGGGCTTAAATATCTGTTTTAAAGAAGATTAGTAGATACACTATAATTATTTTGTCATCACCTATCATATAAGGACATTATCTGATGCAATGATAGCCACTGAGCACATTAATAGACTAACTAAACGAAAGGTCACAGAATAGAAAGTCATAGTTAGTTACAGACAAAGTCACAGTTTATTAAATATGTTTAAAACTCAAAGCAAGAAGCAATAGAAAGAGGTGATTTAGGCTAATACAGTTAGAATAAGTTAGAATAGGTTGTACATGGGAGAAAGGAACTGCTAATCGGTCCTGGGTTTTATAATGTTCAAGTGTTCTTTCTCACTATCTCTTGGCCACCATGTCCTTCACTGCTGATGATACAATTTTGAGAATCAGATTTGAAGTATGTGCAAAGGGCTCATAGACAAAAAGTGCCAGGGCCAAGGACACACAATACTCAGAGAAATGCAGAGGCAAGCAGCTTGCCAATTAGTCTGCTGAATAGTCATGGGTGTTATCTGCCTTTTTTGTGTAAAACATGTCTGGGGCCATAATGGACACCTTATATGAGGGGTCACCAATGGGTTGTGGATGTAGGAATGAGATAACTCTTAGCCCACAAGATGAGTTTCAATATGTGACCTTTACTCCCTTTTTATCTTTATGTGACACTTTTATTTCAGCATGTATTATAATTTATTTTTCCATGTTTAGCATGTCCTGTAGATTATTATTTACTATTAATAGTTAGCTTAGCTTATGGATTCTGTCTGTATCTCACATGCTATTTGTTTACTTGTATATATTTGATGTATCGTGAGGTTTGCGTGCATCTGATAGCTTACTTATTATCTAGGTTTATCACTTTTTATGAGTTACATTCATGCTATTTGTTTTCTTGTCTTCTGTGATAAAATTGAATATTCTTCAAATGATGAAATTCATATTACAATATCTTATACTACTGCTAATATGGAACCAATTTTAAAAACTGGAATTTTTTTCATATCATACTTCTGCCCACTAAAATATACAAGCATCCAAACCATTTGTTTACAACAAGTCCCACTTAGCTTTGAAGTTCCATCCATGTTAAGAATCATTTTGGACAAAAAGTGTATGTCATATTTTTGATTAGTAAAAAATAGCAACTATTGATTTCAGGTCATCAACTTTTTTTTTTTTTTTTTTACCCTTTATTTTATTTTATTTTTTTAATTATTTTTTTGTGGGTACACCAAGTTCAATCATCTGTTTTTTTTTTTTTTTGGGGGGGGGTACACCAGGTTCAATCAACTGTTTTTATACACATATCCCCATATTCCCTCCCTTCCTTGACACCCCCCCACTCGAGTCCCCCCCACCCTCCCCACCCCAGTTCTCTAAGGCATCTTCCATCCTCGAGTTGGACTCCAGGTCATCAACTTTTTAAAAATATAATGAGTATCCTCTGTAACCCATAACACTTTATTTCTGGATTCTAAGACTGTACAGTCATACTTGGTCCATTGGCTAGTGAATAGTTAAAATAACAAGTCTAAGGCCTAAGCTTCAAGAAATCATAATATAAAAAATGGCCAAGGCCGCAAAATACATATAGAACTTACTCTAACATATGCAGCTATATTTTACAGATTGAGTCTACCCCCCCCCACCATTTTTGTGTTATCCTTTTGTAATGCCTCATTCTCTTGGTATCCTCAAAACAATGAAAGAATGACTGAAAATATATAATTGTATATACCCAGTGTATTTTTCAAGAGTAATGCCAAAAATACAGACTTTTTAAAAATTTTATTTTTATTAGTTATCTATTTTGTACATATCAGTGTATATATGTCAACCCCAATCTGCCAATTCATCCCACCATTCCCACCCTCACGCTTTCCCCCCTTGGTGTCCATACATTTGTTCTCTACAAAAAATACAGACTTTTTAAGACAAGAAAAACTGGAAGATATTACTCCCAATGAACAGGAACAACTAAAAATTGGGAGTTCAAGAAGAAGAAAAATGATGCCAGAAGTTAAATCTGAGCTATGAGAAGGTATGGTAAACAGCAACAACCCAAAAATGTGTACTCTCTAAACAATTAGAATGATTATAAATTTGTGGGGTTGAAAATGAAAGACTCCAAATATGGGACAACCATATGATGTAGGTGGGGCAATCTGAAAGTATTTTGAAAAAATACATAATAATGAAAATATAATATATTAAATGTGTTGAATGCACCCACAGATGTGTATGAATTGAAATTGTAGTTTTAAAAGCACATATTGGGAAAGAAGAAATTCCTAAAATCCATGACATATGGAAGCTTCTTGAGAAGCTAGAGAAAGGAGAGCAAAGAAAAACAAAGTTAAAAAACAAATAATAATAATAATAATAAAAATTTCTCCTTTAGTAGAAATCAATGAAATGGAAGGCAGAGAAGTAGTAGAGCAGATTAACAAAGTCAAAAATTGATTTTTGGAAAGCTAAAAGAAAATAGGACATAAATTATCAGTATCAGAAATGAGTTATCAATATAGATCCTATAGCTATATTATGAACAAACTTATACAAAGGATTCTGGCAACTCAAATGAAGTGAACAAATTTCTTGAAAAAATACAACCATTCAAAAGCTGATACAACATAAACCAGAAAATCTGAATATCACTGTGTCTATAAAACAAAAACTTCTCTCTCTCCATCTCTCTGTCTCTCACACACACACACGTACACACTTCAGGACCAGATGATAGGTGTCCTAGTGAATTTTATCAAATATTTAAGGAAGAAATATCATCAATCTTTAACCAATTCTTTCAGAATATAAAGGAGTATTATGAGTCCTAAATAACTCTAACGCCAAAACACATCAATGTCATTATAATATTAGAAAGACACAGTGAGGTTTTGGTGATCCTAAAGTTTTTTTTTTAATTTCTGGGGAGTAAACATATTGGTCAACTTAAGATGTGGGTAAGTAAGTAATCAAGTTAAAAGTTTAAGTTTAACCCTTATAATAATAGAAATAAAAAGAAGAAAATACCACCCAAGCTAGTAGAGAAGGAAAAATAGAGGAAAAAAATTTTAAAAAGAAGATTTTAATAAAATCAAACAATTTCAGAAGAATTTAAAAGATAGATAGCCATAAAGTAAAAAAAAAAGGAAACATAAATTAACATTGTAGAAACAAATCCAAATACATCAATAATTATAATCAATAAAAAATAGATCAACTCATCAATTAAGAGACTGAAGATTGTCAAATAAATTAAAATACTTAGAAATATGAAGTTTATATGAAATATACCTGAATTTAAGGAAAAGTTTAAAAATAAAAGGATAGAGAAAAAAAATTGAGAAAATGCTAAACAAAAGAAAGCAAGTAAACAAAAGAAAAATTAGGCAAAACATAATTTAGAATAGAACTTAAGTCATAAAACACTGATAGAAATATAGAATTTTATTATTTATGGATAAAATGATTCCACTTACTAGGAAGAAATTCTGAAGTCACACAGCTGATTGCAAATCTCTAAGGTAAATTTAAAAAAAATTGAAATCAACAAAATCCCCCAAAAGTGTATGAGATTGCAACATACCTTTCTCAGCAATTGATAGATGAAATGCACAAAAAGACAGTAGGATCTAGACTATTTTAACAATAAAACCAACAAAAGCTATCTAATATGTATATGTATGAAACCACAATAAACAGATACACACTCTTTTCAAAACAATGCCATATCAGATCTTGGTTATGTTTAAATAATTTATATCACAGTGTATTCTCTGATTACAGTGCAGATAACCTATAAACAATAATAGCAAAACCTAGCAAGTTAGAAAAATTAGAAAATCAGAAAACCACAATTAGGAAATTTAACTAATAATTTAGTAGCTCATATGTGAAAAAAGAAATCGTAATGGTAAACTTTAAATGATATCATTTAATGATAACAAAAATATCATACCTAAATTTGTATAAAGTTAAACTTTCCTATTTAAAGGCAACTCTGTAGCATTAAACATTTTATGTTAGGAAAGAAAAAGGCTAAAAAAATGTGTGTCTGACAGCTAAAGTCAGCAAAATGAAAACAAAATAAACAAAATGAAATTATAGTTAAATGAAAAAATAAAGATGAGTTAATATTAGTAAAACAGGAAAAGTAAAAGGTACTTTATAAAGATAAAGATTTGTTTTTTTCAAAAACTAATGAAATTAACCAAGCTCTGGCAGAATTTATCAGACAAAAACAAACAAGCAAACAAAAACAAAGAGAGCAAGAAAGAAGACATGAATAAATAACGGTAGGAGTGAAAAATGGAAATGAGACTATAGTACCATAAATGAGTAAAAAGATAAGAAAAATTAAGAACGTTATGCCAATCAATTCGAAAATGTGGGAAATGTTCTTTTCTATAAAAATATACTAAAACTGAATAAAGAGAGCAGTTGCTTTTCCTTTCTTTACATAGTCAATCAGTAGTTGAACAACCTTTCCACAATAAAAAGACCAAGCCTAAGTGAATTTATAGAAAGTTCTATTAAACATTTATATGGGAGATATTTCTAAATTATACAGATATCTTCAGAGAAGAAGGATATTAGCAACCTGAATGCAGCAGTGTATAAAAAAGTAATGTATCATGGACAATGTTGACTTATTCTAGGAATACAATGTTTTTTATATTAAAATATTTTAATGTAATTAATCTCATAAAAAAGTTAAAGGACAAAAACTATGTTATCTAAATAGTTACAGAAAATACCATATTTGATAGTAGATGTTATCTTTTTGCGAAAAAAAATTTAGCTTTTTGTTAAGGAGCCAGTTTATACCATTAGGCAGAGGAAAACAGGCCTATGGAGTTTTGTCTTGGAGGAAGCCCGACCATATGTGCTAATAGTTCTGGCCATAATGCCTCATAACTGTTAGCTTCTTCCTGGCAAGGGTAGAATACACACTGCTGAAATACAGATGTATACTAGAGAAGAGTAGGGGTCTGAAAAGTGATGTTCCTAGAGGCCTAAAAGAGGAACAAAAGAAAAAGAGGTGAAGGGAAGACAAGTGATTCTTGTTAGGAAAAACAAAACATGAAAAGAAATAACCTGATCATGAAGAAGGCAGAATGTAGGAAGAAATGAAAGCCCTGAGGTTGAAGAGCACAAGAAATTTGGGGAGGGAAGTAAGGTGGACTATTAAAGGCAGTGATTTGCTTAGCCTGTACACAGTAGGGGCGGCCATGTAGCTAATACATCATACTGAAAATACTGGCATGGTGGTGATGGTGGCTGGAGTTGTGCTTCTCAAGGTGTGATTCACAAAAGACCTACATCAGATTTACGTGGGGGCAGCACTCAACATGCCCTCCCCTTCTCGCTAATGCGACTCAGTCAGAACCCTGGGGGAGAAGGATCTCAGGGAATGTGCTTGTTTAACAGACACCCAGGGTGATGCTGAGATCCATGAAATTTTGATAGGCCCTGGCCTAGATATTCCCAATGAAAGCATGTCTCTTCTTGTCATCTATCCACATTTGAGTGATAACATGGACAATAAATGTCAGGAATTTGAGAAAGGACAAAAGGAGGTTATCCAGTTTCCTATGTTATCCATTGACTTAAAGTGAAACATTTTATTCCTATTTATTAAATCTGTTAACTTGCCTCTAGAGTTTAAAAGATACACATAGTCTAATATCACACTTCAGTTTTTTTTTAAGAAATGATTCACAGGTACAGGACATTCAAATGTGGAATATTTTTGTGATTCTTATTCTATAACATCTGGCTGAATTTTTTTTAAATGGGGGAAGGTTAATACAGTAAAGATTTAGTAGCTATTTCAAATTGCTGTGTATACTATATTTATATATTATTTAATAATCAAGAATGCCTAAAGTTAAACGTTATTGTTTATATAGTATTTTGCTATATAAAGCGTTCTTTAAGATTAATAGAAGTAGATATAGACAAAAATGATAGGGGTCATTTTATTGGGAAGATAATTACTGCCCAGGAAAAAAAGTCTATAGTTTTAAAATTAAAGAGAGTGTGTAAACATATATCAGAGCAAGAAGAGGAATGAAAAATAGCTGTAGATATTAGCTAAAAACATTTGATAAGTGTTTACAGGGTATGTAGTTGCCACAACAGCTTATTTGCATTTATGGAAATTTAAAATACAGGTAAGAAAAAGTGATGATATCTCTGTTCTATTTCTGTCCTGGTCAGATTATACCTGGAGTGTTGTATGTGGATCCTAGAGCTTTGGAATAGGCATACACAAATCAGGTGTTAAGGGAATTTTGATGGTACACTCCAGGAATATTCCATATTATAGTTAGGGTTTTAGACAGAATAAGAACAGAGAAATAGTGTTTATTTTCAAGTAGTTTAAAGGCCACTATATGGAGTTTATCCTGTGTAGGCTTAAGATATAGAACCAGATCCTACTGTACAGCACAGGGAACTATATGCAATATCCTGTGATAAACCATAATGTAAAAGAATATAAGAAAAAAGTGTGTATATATAGGTATAATTGAATCACTTTGCTGTACAGCAGAAATTAACACAACAATGTGAAACAACTATATTGCAACAACTATGAAATAAATTTAAAAAAAAGGATGTAGAACCAGAGGTAAGGTGAAGAAGTAATAAGAACACAAGAACACAGATTACAAAACAGTTATCAAGGTGGGATGATTTGTGTTGGACCATACAGTCACCACTGGAAGTCTTCAAATATAGGCTAGATGACCTTGGCAATTTTAAAATATGACTCCAGAATCTATTGAGAAGTGGGTCATGACTCCTCCCACTTGAATCTGGGCTTTGTGACTGCTTGACTAGTGGAATATGGAGAAAGTGATGCTATGGCAGTTTTTAGGCAGTGGCCTTTAGGAAGCTGACAGCTTCCATATATTAGCTATTGTAAATAGTGCTGCTACGAACATGGGGGTGCGTGTATATTTTCAAATTAGAGTTTTCTCCAGATATATGCCCAAGAATGGGACTGCTGGATTATATGGCAATTCTATTTTTAGTTTTTTGAGACACCTTCATATATTTTCCATAGTGGCTGCACCAATTTACATTCCCACCAACAGTGTAGGAGGGTTCCCTTTTCTCCGCACCCTCTCCAGTTAAAGAAGATGTGGTATATATATGATGGGATACTCCTCAGTCATAAAGAGAATGAAATAATGCCTTCTGCAGCAAAATGAATGGACCTGGAGATTATCATACTAAGTGAAGTAAGTCAAAAACAGAAAGACAAATACCATATGATATCACTTAAATGTAGAACCTAAGATATGACACAGATGAACTTATTTACAAAACAGAAACAGACTCAGACAAAGAAAACAGACTTGTGGTTACCAAGGGAAGGTGGGGGTGGGGGAGGGATGGATTGGGAGTTTGGGATTAGCAGATGTAAATTATTATATGTAGAGTGAATAAACAACAAGGTTCTACTATACAGCACAGGGAACTATATTCAATATCCTGTGATAAACCATAATGGAAAAGAATAAAAAACAAAATACATATATGTATATAATTGAATCACTTTGCTTTACACCAGAAACTAACACAACGTAATTGTAAGTCAACTGTACTTCAAGAAAATATAAATTTTAAAAGAAGAAGAAGAAGAAGCTGACAGCGTCTGGAACAGTTGCTTTTGGAACTCGGCTACCATGCTGTGCAGGAGCTGAAGCTATCTGTGCAGAGCCCTACTCAGAGAAGAACTGACAGTTGGCAGCAACTTTCAACCTTTGTAATTGACCACCTTGGAGTGGATCCTCCAGCCCCAATCTAGCTGCCCAAGAATCCCCTTGTATACTTTCCGCTAGTATCCCTGTCACCAAAAAATCAAGTTTTCTTTATGATTTATTTCAGTCTTAACCATCACTTCATCTCAGGCTGCATTCTACATGAAGGCTGTCTCCTATCATCTCCTAGTCTCTGGTCTGAGGCAATTCCTAACATTTCTTTCTTTCTTGGATGAGCAGAATTTACTCCAAATGTCTTTCTCTCATCTGTCTCCTTATTACTATTTAAACCTTGATGAAATTATGCTGTTTCTCTTTATTCTTAGTGTCTTCCAAGGCCCTGTCACATGCCTGTTATTCTCAGCTTTTCCGTAACCCAATTTAAAAGCTTCTTTTTTTTTCATTTTATACCTCTTCCTGAAATAGCAGGCCCTTAGCTTGCTTACCCAAAATCTAGCCTGTCAAAAATTCCTCTCAGTACAAATATTAGCAGATCAAAATCCTATATCTCTACTTTACAATTACTACTGCTATAAAATCTAAAGCTTTGTCTTAGAGAAAGAGGGGTATTTCTTCTGATGGTTTTAATTTTCTTATAAAGAAACGCTTCTTGTACAGAGGTAGCATGGTTATGGTACTGTAATCGGTGATTTCTTAATTTAAAAAGATAGTGTGGTATTGTGGAAAGAAAATAGGCTCTGATTCAGACAGAACTTGGTTTAATTCTCGTTTTTCCACTTAGTAGTTATATTGTTTCTGAATTTCTGTAAGTCTTGGTTGCTTCACACATAAATTGTGGATAACATAATCACTTTGTCAGATAAATGAAAACTGATTGAGATAATGCATATAAAGCTCTGAGTGCAGTTAAGCCAGTTGATATTTTAACTGTCACAATAACCCTGTTACCATTTGATAAAGCTGGGACAGTTTGATATGGAATGCTATGTAGAACATCATATGCATTCAAAATAAAGTTATTAGTTTCAATTTAAAATGTTAGGATGTCTGAGAGACGGGTAGAGAATGACAAAGATTGAGGAACTCATTTTAACACTTTTATAAGGGAATGTTGGGCTCCAGTAAATTTGTGTATAGAAAGAGTGTTAGAAAATTACTTATATAAAGATTAGATTTATGAGATCTCTTAAAAGAAAATATGTGAAATGATGCAGAATACTTCAAGAGAAAATCTTGAGGGGTGTTAGAATTAAATAGGTATAAAAAGGAAAAAGCCAATCAACAAGAAAGATGCCACACAAGGTAGAATAAGGAGGAAAAAAGAATAAGGAGAAAGAATGAGTTTTGGTTTAACTAAAAGAAACATTCTTGAAGAAACATATTATTTGCAATGAAAAATATATTAACTTTCTTATTTTGACTGAATTAAACATTTTGACTCATCTTTGACCAAAGAATAGCTTGTTGTAGCTAATTAGCCAGTCCAATATCTATTAAATGAAATGTGGATTTAAATATTATTTTGAGTAACTTTTGGATTGACTCTTAATTTCAGAGTGTTAATTGCTTTGAAATTAAGTTTGATTTTATGAGTATTACTTTGAGGAAGACCAAACATTTTGGAAGAACAAATAGAAGCATAACTCATATTTAATCTCAGCCTTATTGTAATCACCTGTGAATAGAAGAATCACCCAGAGTGCCTCCCACACACATGCACAGAGTCCTGCTTATAATTAGCAAGTACCAGAATGAAGCACACCCGTGAAAAATGAAGTACGAGCAAAATTATACCATCTGGTATAATGACTCAGTTCAAGGGGTGGGCAATATTAGAACTGTGAAGTGTATAGTAAAGCATACATTGAACATCTATAACAGATTATGATAGAATTAAAAATGTAAAATTTTGAGGACAAATGTAAGAAAAACTTGTCAAAGCACACCTTTACATTAAAATTTAAAACTTTATATTAAAGTGTTGTACCTTCAGATGCTCCCTGATAGAAAGTTGAACTACAATTCTTAAAATGGAATAAACAGAAGAAATTCATACTGTATCCTTAGTGTACATAGTGGGTGCAGTGCTATAATAGAGTTAAACAATTGCTAAAGATTTTAGGAATTTTGTGAGCTGAGGAACATCACTTTAGTAGCTTGAAATGAGCCATGGAGGGAGTATTTACACCACAGACATTGGTAAAACACTACAAGTCAGAACGTTCACTTCCCTGGAGAGCCAGTTGTCAAATATTTACCAGCACATGATTGGTTATGGAAATCACACTTTCTATACTTCCACTCATTAACATTTGCAGAGTTTCCTGTTGGGAAAATTCTTCAGCATGCATGCTAATTTTTAGATGCTGTTTTATGAGTGATTGATTACTATCATTAATGTTTTAATTGAAACATTAAAAAGAGACTGCCTTTTAAGAAAAGTCAGTGACTGTTTGCCCCATTTTCTTTCTCTCAAACTATCAGAAGGGAAATTCACATCTGAGAAACTTCTGGCAGAAGAATTGGCCCTAAATTTTATTTTCTAAAAAGTTCAAGTTAAAAAAATTTCCATAGAAATCTTATACTTAGAAACATAACATTTTGTTCTAAAAACAAATATTGACTATTCCTTTTAATATAGGGAGTTGTTTTCATAAGGAAAATAGCATAAGGTAAAAATGTTTTGGTTGTCATACATTTATATGTGTTAAAAATTTAAAAGGAAGCAATAACTGCTTCATATAAATTTTATTGGTATTCTGGTACCTGCAAAGTAATTTTAAGTTTAAATAAATGATAGTAACTGCATCTATATAGGACCAAAAAATGTTTTCAAGAAGGAAATAATGATCTAAGATCCTGTGTGTTCATGAGAAACATTTACTGTTAGCCTCAGTGGAATTTGACCACTTTTCTATTTGCCAACTTAGCACTTAAAAAATTTAAACAAATTTTCATCTGAGCTGAGTTTTGGGAATTAACATCTGATTTGACTGATGGGTGGATTGTTGAGTGGATTTTGTATTTAATCAGGTGTCAATTAAATACAAAAATTCAGAGAATGCATGTGGCCAGAGCAGTAATTAGTTGTGTAGGAATGAGACTTTGTCTAGAACTCTGTAATTTAGAGGATGAAAAAAGTTAAATTATGTTTTTAAAAGAAAATGGACAACTTACCAATTTCCTCCTCACCTCGACTGCACACACTTCCTCAATAATATAACATCATCTGCTCTGCTATGATAGCAAACTTTCTGCTAGGTCCTGCAGCAACCTTATTGGGTTGATGGCAGACATTGACAGACTCATATCCGTGGCCCCTTTCTTCTCTCTCCCTTCTTCTCTCTCCTGTCCTGTAATTCAACATGCATATACATTATCTTAGGATCATATTGTTTTCTTGATTCCTACTCAACCAAAACCATTAATTATAATTTCATTTATAGCTATGCTAATGCTGGCAATATTATGCTAAATATTCATTTAAAAGTTTAAGATTTTTTTATAAGACTATAAGTTACTCAGATAAATCTACAAAGCCGAAGTCAGCATCTTCTACAAATCGTAGAAGAATTTATGGACAAAATCACTAACTTAGAAAACAATATTGGTTCTATTGTAAAAATGAATCTTTAACATTTATTGCACATTATCCTAAATGTTTTATGTTTAAACTAATCAAATTTTCATCACATCTCTATAGAGAAATTTTCAGTGGCATTCCTATTTTACTGACAAATTTGAGGCACAGAGAAGACAAATACTCACTTTAGTTATTAAACAGATGTGCAAGAATGCAAAACTAGGAATCTAGCTTTGTAACTCATGCTCTTAAACCACTATGTTATTCAATTTCAAAAGGATAGATTATCTCAATGAATTTAAGAGAAAGAAAATTTCATAAGCACAAACTAAACAAACTAAAATTATATGTTTTGATTAAAATATACTTCCTGTGGTAGTTAGTCAAGCTGAATGTGTTTTTGTAGTTCTTCTAGGGAGGCCAAACTGTTTTACTCAAATATGAGCTATACTTATCCCAATATACTGCTCTTACTTGGAACCTGGACAAGTTATGCCCATAGCAAAAATCCTTAGTATGTCTAGAGAAAAAGGTGCAAATGAAAGAGAAAGAACAGAAACCTAGTGCAGCACTACATTCTAAGGAAAATTACTGCTGAGTAGGTTTCCTTTTAGTAGTTCATAGTTTTTAGTGAAAGACCACAGTGCCCATTGTACTTTCTGTTGCTGCTTATGGGGAATTACATGTTTAGGTAAGAGGCTGACCCAAGGCTAATTAGAAATCTATCTCTAAATTTTAATTTAAAGTTGGCAAACTAAAGAAATTCTTCCTTCTCCTCCCATAAATTAATCTCCTTTCTCTCTCTCTCCCCCCCTCCTCCCTCTCCCTTTGTGTCACACAGACACATACATACACAACATACATGAGGAATATGAAACAATACTTCCAAATCCAGTTTTAACAAAACTTTAGGGTCCTGTAACCATGAAGAACAGTATATGAAGAGGGACAGCAGAAAGAATGGCTTATGATTCAGCAGAAGAAATTTTTTTAAAATGTAGATGTATAATGAAGGAAATAGCAAAAAGACATTAATCATTCTCCATAACATGGAAAAGCTTGGTAATTAGAAATTTCCATATCAGAGAAGGCAGTGCACTAAAACTAGATATACTTGTTACAGACCTGCATTAGGAACAGTTATATGCCCCCAATTCCTCAGTTCCAACCTGTGACTGTTTAACTGGTAACTCACAAAAGACAGCAACTGAACCAGAATATTTCCAGACTTGGAGACAGCAAAAAAAAAAAGGGGGATTAGTAGTTGGGGACACCTAATTTTAAGCAGGGAGTTTTGGAGAAACTCTGCATTGATTAGAATGACCTTATCATATTATCTAAAAAGCCAGAACAGGCTTATACCTATGTAGGCAGGAGAGGAGAGCATCTTTATTTCTGGAGAAACAAAAAATGTCCTAGAGTAAACAAAATAAAATTTGAAGCATCCCAAGTACAACATATATCTCACTACCTTATTGACCACTCTGCAGTGAACACTAACAATTGATGAGTTGTACCTATTCAAAAATACCTGCAAATCAACTTTTCAGTGCCTCACTTCTAAGTATAAGTATATAGCCAAGAAAAAACAGATATTTATGGAAAACTTCTAACAGCAGATTAGAAAGCAAAACCAATGAGCTTATAGTGGAAACTTAAAGGAAACAGAGACAATGTAGGAAAAAAAAACTCCTATATAGGAAGCAAAACTCATGTTCTCAGTGAAATAAAAGAATGTATTTCAACCTTGAAATGAAAACATGATGTGAGAATTAAGGGACAGTCAGGCAACAATGAAAGCTTTTGGAAATTAGAAATGTGATGGTTAAAAAATAAAATTTACTAATAAGATTGGGAGATATCATTAAAGAAGTTTCATAGGAAATAAGGAGATAAACAACGAAAGAAAAGCTAAGAAAAATGTGTATCAGCCCAGTGGATCCAATATTTGACAAACAGGCATTCCAGGAAGAGAAATAAGAAAACAGGAGAAAAATGATCAAAGACATTATGAGATAATCAGAAATCCAAGATGTATATTTCCATTTGAGATTTCTTAATGAGAACACAGTGAATAAACAAGATACAATTTGAGTAAAATTTCAGTATATACAGGATAAAACAAAGACCCTAAAAGCATCAAAGGAGAAAAAGAAGCACCTAAAATGAAATAGGGAGGAAAATAAAGATGGCAGTGAAGTAGAAGGAAGTGGAATGCATCCCTCTCCACATATGCATCAGGAATACACCAAAAGATGCAATAATTCCCACAGAAAACCAGCTGAACACCAGCAAACAACCTTGGACACCAGAAAGGACTGCAAAGATCCTGATATAATTGGGTAGGACAGAGGGAAAAAAAAAAAAGGAGAAAGAGGAGGAGAAAAAAGGAAAGGGACGGGTCCCACACCCTGGGGCAGGGGGTTCTGAAACAGAGGGGGGATTGCCTAATTTGGAGAAGTGTCCCTTATCTGATGGGGAAACCCCTTCTCCAACAGGGAATTTCCCTGGGTCAGAAGGGAGGCATTTAGGACTGTTCAATGAGGGTGAAGTGGCTAACCTGTGGCAGATGAGAAAGAGTGAGAAATACACAGAGGGTCTGCACCATGGCTCAGCATGTCTGGACTGAGACATCAGTTCACAGCTGAACAGGGGGTCTGGGAGCTGGAATGTGGGAACCGGACAACTGGTTCAGGGTGAGAAACATTGTTGGCAGTGGGGAGATGGACTGAGAGGACAGGAGGGAAGAAATCCGCAGCAGAGAATGCCTACCTTGGAAAACTGGGCGGCCATGGCAGTGGCTCAATACTGCTGACTCACAAGTAGGGGGGAGGAGCTGTGGGTGTAGCCTCTCTCTCTCGGTGCCTGTGACAGACAAAGGAAGGACCCCTGTGGGCCTAGCTAATGCACTCAGGGATAAGAAAGGCCCCCTGGGCAGGGCTGGCCTAGAGTGCCTGCAGGTGAGAGGCCAAAGTCTTCAGAGTGGCCCAGTTCTGGAGACATTCTCTTTACACCTGAGCCACTGATGTCCCTCTGCAACAGGCACTGCCATGGCCAACTGAGCTGCCGTGACCCAGGCATGGCACCATGGTGGAGTCGTAGCAGGGGGAAGGAGCTGCAGTTGCAGTCACTCTCTTGGCCTGAACCGCCCAAGCAGCCGTGACCCAGGTAGTGCGCCACTGCTCACTTACTCCGAGGGGAAGGAGCCACTATTGTACCCTCTCTCTCCCCACACACCAGCGCTTACAGATGAACAATAAAGGAAGCTCTGATGGTCGCAGAGTAATACAAAAAAACCCAAGGTGGGTAGAAGGAAACTTACAGCTGAGACCCCAAGGAAACAGAAATATTAGTATTAATTCTATTGAACTGGTCCATTCTGGGGTCAGTTCTAGCTTTCTTTTTTTGTTTGTTTTTTTATTTCATTAATTACAATCTTAGTCCTAAGAGATCTACACGTTTTATAACATATTTTTATTCTATTTTTATTTTTAGCCTTTTTACATATTTCTATTTCAAGCTAAGTCTTTTGTAGTGTTCACTGTATCTCTCCTACCTTCTTTTCATCTCTATCTTTTATACATTTCTATTTCTTTCTTTTTCTTTTCATATTTCCAGTCACACTATGCTCTTCTGTTGCCTTGTCTTCTATCCTTTTTTAGTTTCTTTTATTTTAATATACTTATAATCAATATTATCGCTTGGCTCTGTTTCCTTGCTTTATTCTCCAGATGACACACTGCTTTGGTATTTATTATTAGGTTTTGTCTTTATCTTAGTTCTAAGTATAATTGTCTGATTTCATTCTGAGAAACTTCAGTCTGTCTGGTGGTACTCTCGCTCTTTATTATATTTGATCTTAGCTTTCAAACTCTACCTCAATTTGTGTTTGTATGGTTTATTTATTTATTTATTTATTGGTTTTGAATTTCTGTTGGTTTCCTCTTTGATTGTCTGATGGCATACTGGGGTTCTTCTGTCCAGTCTTTCTAGTGCCTTATGTTCTATTGGATTCAGTATTTGTGTGTCTTATACATGTATGTGTTTCCTTGACTTAGTATTTGTTTGACTCAACACTCTGTCATTAGTCTGGGGCTTGGACAGTCTTCTTTAAACCCCTTTATTGCTAGGACAAGCAACCTCTGAAGTCTGGACTACTCCATCAGAAGTCAAGTAGGAGGCTCTGGAGAGGGAGCACTGAATCCAGGATGCTGTACTACTAGGGAGTCCTCAGACACAGGGAAGATTAACTTCAGAGAAGTCTCACAGAGCCGTGTATCAGAGTCTAAGACTCGGCTTTGTCTGACTGTCTGCAACTGCCAGTGCTGGACACCTCACACCAAACTACAAACAAGACAAGAACACAAACCCACCCATCAGCACACACACTACCTAAAGCTATATTAACCTCACAGACACCCTGAAACACACCACCTGACATGGCCCTGCTCATCAGAGAGAAAAGACACAGAGCCACACACTGGAAAGCAGACACCAGACACCACCACCAGAAGGCCTACTCAAGACACTGGACAAACCCCACCACAGGGGGCAGAGGGCAGAAACAAGAGGAATTACTACTAGGCAGCATAGGAAAAGGAGACAGCAAATACTATAAAGTAGAAAAAATGAGAAAACAAAGAATCACCATGCAGGCAAAGGAGCAGGGAAAAAAACCCACAAGACCAAATAAATGAAGAGGAAATAGGAAAAGTGCCTGAAAAAATTCAGAGTAAGGATAGTAAAGATGATACAAAATCTCAATAACAAAACACAGAAAATACAAGAAACAGTTAATAAGGACTCAGAAGAACTAAAGAGCAAACAAAGAGTAATGGACAACAAAATAACCAAAATTAAAAAATACTCTAGATGGTATAAACAGCAGAATAACTGAGGCAGAAGAACGAATAAGTGAGTTGGAAGATAGAATGGGGGAAATAACTGCCACAGAGCAGGAAAGAGAAAAAATAATAAAAAGAATGGAAGACAATCTCAGAGACCTTGATGACAACATTAAGCACACCAACATTTGAATCGTAGGCATCCCAGAAGAAGAAGAAGAAGAAAAAAAGAAAGGGTCTGAGAAAATATTTCAAGAGGTTATAGTGGAAAACTTCCCCAACATGGGAAAGGAAATAATTAATCCAGTCCAAGAAGCACAGAGAGTCCCATACAAAATAAACCCAAGGAGAAATACACCAAGGCACATATTAATCAAACTAATGAAAATTAAACACAAAGGAAAAATGTTAAAAGCAGCAAGAGAAAAGCAACAAATAACATTTAAGGGAAAACCCATAAGGATAACAGCTGATCTTTCTGCAGAAACTCTGCAGGCCAGAAGGGAATGGCAGGATATACTGAAAGTCCTGAAAGAGAGAAACCTACAGCCAAGAATACTCAACCCAGCAAGAATCTCACTCAGATTCGATGGAAAAATCAAAAGCTTTACAGACAAGCAAAAGTTAAGAGAATTCAGCACCACCAAACCAGCTTTACAACAATTGCTAAAGGAACTTTTCTAAATAGGAAACAAAAGAGAAGGAAAAGACCTACAAAAACAAACCAAAAACAATTAAGAAAATGGTAATAGGAAAATACATATCAATAATCACCTTAAATGTAAATGGATTAAATGCTCCAACCAAAAGACACAGACTGGCTCAATGGATACAAAAACAAGACCCTTCTATATGCTGCCTACAAGAAACCCACTCCAGACCAAGGGATACATATAGACTGAAAGGAAAGGGATGGAAAAAGATATTCCATGCAAATGGAAGTCAAAAGAAAGCTGGAGTAGCAATACTCATATCAGACAAATTAGACTTAAGTAAACACTATTACAAGAGACAAGGAAGGACACTACATAATGATCAAGGGATCCATCCAAGAAGAACATATAACAATTGTAAATATCTGTACATCTAACATAGGAGCACCTCAATACATGAGGCAAATGCTAGCAACCATAAAAGGGGAAATTGACAGTAACACAATAATAGTAGGAGACTTGAACGCCCTACTTACATCAATGGACAAATAATCCAACCAGAAAATAAATAAGGACACACAAGCTTTAAATGACACATTAGACCATCTCGACTTTATTGGTATTTATAAGACATTCCATCCAAAAAGTACAGAATACACTTTCTTCTCAAGTGCACAGGGAACATTCTCCAGGATAGACCACATCTTGGGTCACAAGTCAAGCCTTGGTAAATTCAAGGAAATTGAAATTATATCAAGTATCTTCTTGGATGATAATGCCATGGGGCTAGATATCAATTACAGGAAAAAAAACTGTAAAAAATACAAACACATGGAGGCTAAACAATGTGCTATTAAACAACCAAGAAGTCACTAAAGAAATCAAAGAGGAAATCAAAAAATATCTAGAAACAAATGACAATGAAAACACAACAACCCAAAACCTATGGGACGCAGCAAAAGCAGTTCTAAGAGGGAAGTTTATGGCAATACAGTCCTACCTCAAGAAACAAGATAAATATTGAATAAACAACCTAACCTAACACCTAAAACAATTAGAGAAAGAAGAACAAAGAAACCCCAAAGTGAGCAGAAGGAAAGAAATCAGAAAGATCAGATCAGAAAAAAACGAAAAAGAAATGAAGGAAACAGTAGCAAAGATCAATGAAACTAAAGTCTGTTTCTTTGAAAAGATAAACAAAATTTATTAACCATTAGCCAGACTCATCAGGAAAAGAAGGGAGAAGATGCAAATCAACAGAATTAGAAATGAAAAAGGAGAAGTAGCAACGGAAACCACAGAAATACAAAAGATCACAGGAGACTACTACAAGCAACTATATGCCAATAAATTGGATAACCTGGAAGAAATGGATAAATTCTTAGAAAAGTACAGTCTTCCAAGACTGAACCAGAAAGAAATAGAAACTATGAACAGACCAATCACAAGTACTGAAACTGAGACTGTGATTAAAAATCTCCCAACAAACAAAAGCCCAGGGCCAGATGTCTTCACAGGTGAATTCTATCAAACATTTAGAGAAGAGCTAGCACCCATCCTTCTCAAACTCTTCCAAAATATAGCAGAAAGAGGAACACTCCCAAACTCATTCTACAAGGCCACCATCACCCTGATACCAAAACCAGGCAAAGATGTCACAAAAAAAGAAAATTACAGACCAATATCACTGATGAATATAGATGCAAAAGTCCTCAACTAAATACTCACTAACAGAATCCAACAGCACATTGAAAAGTTCATACGGAATGATATAGTAGGGTTTATCCCTGGGATGCACGGATTCTTCAATATACACAAATCAATCAATATGATACATCATATCAACAAATTGAAAGATAAAAACCATATGATAATCTCAATAGATGCGGGAAAAGCTTTTGTCAAAATTCAACATCCATTTATGATAAAAAACTCTCCAGAAAATGGGCATAGAAGGAAATTACCACAACATAATAAAAGCCATATATGAGAAACCAGCAGCCAACATTGTTCTAAATGGTGAAAAACTGAAAGCATTCCCTCTAAGAACAGGAACAAGACAAGAGTGCCCACTTTCACCATTATTATTCAACATAGTTTTGGAAGTTTTAGCCACAGTAATCAGAGAAGAAAATGAAATAAAAGGAATCCAAATTGGAAAGGAAGAAGTAAAATTGCCACTCTTTGCAGATGACATATTATACGTAGAAAACCCTAAAGATGCTACCAGAAAACTGCTAGCGCTAACTGATGAATTTAGTAAAGTAGCAGGATACAAAATTAATGTGCAGAAATCTCTTACATTCCTCTACACTAACAACGGAAGAGCAGAAAGAGAAATTAAGGAAACTCTCCCATTTACCATTGTAACAAAAAGAATAAAATACTTAGGAATAAACCTGCCTAAGAAGGCAAAAGACCTGTATGCAGAAAAATATAAAACACTGATGAAAGAAATCAAAGATGATACAAACAGATGGAGGGACATACCATGTTCTTGGGTTGGAATAATCAACATTGTGAAAATGACTGTACTACCCAAAGCAATTTACAGGTTCAATGCAATCCCTATCAAATTACCAATGGCATTTTTCGCAGAACTAGTGCAAGAAATCTTACAATTTGTATGGAAATGCAAGACCTCGAATAGCCAAATCAATCTTGAGAAGGAAAGATGGAGTTTGTGGAATTAGGCTCCCTGAACTTCAAACTATACTACAAGGCCACAGTGATCAAGACAGTATGGTACTGGCACAAAAATAGAAAGGACAATCAATGGAACAGAATAGAGAACTCAGAGATAAACCCAAGTATATATGGGCAGCTTATCTTTGACAAAGGAGGCACGAATATACAATGGACAAAAGACAACCTTTTCAATAAGTGGTGCTGGGAAAATTGGACAGCAACATGTCAAAGAATGAAATGAGAACATTTGCTAACACCATACACAGAAATAGACTCCAAATGGATGAAAGACATAAATGTAAGGCCCGACACTATAAAACTCCTAGAGGAAAACATAGGCAGAACACTCTATGACATCCATCAAAGCAAGATCCTTTTTGACCCACCTCCTAGAATCATGGAAATAAAATCAAGAATAAACAAATGGGACCTAATGAAACTTAAAAGCTTTTGCACAGTGAAAGAAACCATAAACAGGACAAGAAGACAACCCTCAGAATATATACAAGCAGCTCATGCAGCTAAATACCAAAAAAGCCAATAACCCAATCCACAAATGGGTGGAAGACCTAAATAGACATTTCTCCAAAGAAGACATACAGATGGCCAACAAACACATGAAAAGATGCTCCACATCACTAATCATTAGAGAAATGCAAGTCAAAGCCACAATGTGTTATCACCTCAGACCCGTCAGAATGGCCATCATCACAAAATCTAGAAAGAATAAATGTTCTAGAGGGTGTGGAGAAAAGGGAACCTTCCTGCAATATTGGTGGAAATGTAAGTTGGTACAGCCACTATGGAAAACAGTTTGGAGGTTCCTTAAAAAACTACAAATAGAACTACCATATGATCCAGTAATCCCACTACTGGGCATATACCCAGAGAAAACCATAATCCAAAAAGAAACATGTACTATAATGTTCATTGCAGCACTATTTACAATAGCCAGGACATGGAAGCAACCTAAATACCCATCAACAGATGAATGGATAAAGAAGATGTGGCATATATACATATATATACAATGAAATATTACTCAGCCATAAAAAGGAATGAAATGGAGCTATATGTAATGAAGTGGCTAGACCTTGAATCTGTCATACAGAGTGAAGTAAGCCAGAAAGAGAAGAACAAATACTGTATGCTAACTCATATATACAGAATCTAAAAAAAAAAAAAAGATGGTACTGATGAACCCAGTGACAGGGCAAGAATAAGGATGCAGATGGAGGATATGGGGTTGAGGGGGCAGGGGGCAAAGTGGAAGCTGGGACGAAGTGAGAGAGTAGCATAGACATATATACACTACCATCTGTAAAATATATGGCTAGTGGGAAGTTGCTTTATAACAAAGGGACATCAAGTTGATGATGGGTGACACCTTAGAGGGCCAGGACAGGGAGAGCAGGAGGGAGTCGCAGGAGGCAGGGGATATGGGGATATACGTATAAATACAGCTGATTCACTTTGGTGTACCTCAAAAGCTGGTACAAGAATGTAAAGCAATTATATTCCAATAAAGAGCTTAAAAAATGAAATAGGAATCATAATGCAATCAGATGTCTCAATAGTGTCAATAGCAATTTGAGATCTTAGAGAGCAGTGGAACAATACCTTGAAAGCTTTCTAAGTAGAATTTGATAACTGGCCAATCCATGTGTGGACATGGAGAGTGTAACAGTTTAGGGGAATAAAGGACTGAAAATGTTTTTGTCTCTTGCATACCTTCTCAGAAAGCTACTAGGGAATGGGTTCTGCCAAAGGAAATATGTAAACCAAGAAAGAGGGAGAAATGGGATCCATGGGTAAGTGTATTAAACCCAACAGAAAATAGGAGAGAATTTCTAATATGACAGCTCTCTAGAGAATAAAGATCCATATTGGTTCATGAAAAGAATATTCTTTGGGAGGGAAGTATCTATAAAACAAATAGAATGACTACATTCAACATAGTTTGTTCATGTGGAAAATTATATGACTGTGGAATGACTTGGATGTAGCAAATGAAAACGTAAGCAATTATTAATTTAGGGAAAATAGAAGACATAAGTAAAGAAATGTGATCACAGACATTACTTGGTTATAATTGTATATACATTGATTTTAGTTTTAAACTACTATATTGAGAGAATGGGGGAGGAGAACAGTTGTGTAAAAGAACTAAAAGTGCATATTCCATAACAGGAAATCAAAAGAAAAAAGAAAAAACCCTGATACATCAAAGGAGATCTTTGTTTCCAATCAACTGCTTTTACTGGTCAGAAGTGATAGACCCTGTTGGATCTTGCTAATAACATATTCACTGTTTGTGGAACAGATTTGTTGCTTCCTTCCCTTTCCTCCATATTGATATCACTGGCCCTGAGCTGCACCTGCTCCTTTTCTTTCAGAAGACCAAGGTAAAAGGTTCATTTTAGGACCAGAGATGGGACTCTGCTGTCAAATAGTACCTGCTTTTGATGATGCTATAGGCATCAAATTCCATACAAATTTCTCTGCCTTACAGTATGACAGATCTAGTCAAGGAGCTGTAATAAATAGTTTGTAATAAACTTCAGTATTTATTTGATTGCTGCCACAAACTTCAGTGATAAAAGGAGCTTTAGTGGAGGGAAAATAATTTCCAAATAGAATGAATGCTAGCTAAGGATGAAAGAGAAATCTGAAGTGGTATATTTTGTGTCGCACTAAGAACCACACTAGTTCTCCATAGTAGAGGAAGGATAATAAATTGTGAATGCCACAGAGACAAGCAGGATAATAAATAGAGGATAAGTACAAGAGGGAGGTGTATATGTTTTGAAATGTTCTTAGTTGAAAGAATCTAGGGAGCATCTGTCAGGATTAAATACTTTTAAGTCTTTCCCTAGAACGATAGTCATTACAATTACTACTGTTGTTATTAGGCAAGATTGAAACAGAGACGTTAATGTATGTTAAGAAGTTCTTGGAGGGGGAGTTGGGAAGCTAAGTTTGGCTTGATCACCTATCAATGAAAAATTTTTAGCTGATAAATTTGCTTCAGTATGCCTTATTTTTCCCTCTTCAAACAATTGAAAACACCATATAAAAGAAGGCATTTGGAACCAACATTTAAATCACAGGTCCATAAGAATCTAAAGTATAATAGCGATGAATGAGTATATAACTGTATTCAAAACTGTTCTTACTGAAAGGTAATATCTTTCTTTGTAAAACAGTTACGATGAAAAAAGACGTTGTTTGTGATTTTCACACTCATTGCTCTTACTTAAATCCTTTCTTATTTTTATTGAATGACTTTCATTTCAAAACAGATTCCCAGAAGATTTATTAATCAAAAGCCCAGTCCATTCTATTCCATTATATTAAAGGATTTCTGCCTCAAATCCATTTTTTGGAACAAAGAAAGATAGAAATAAAATATTTCAGGATTCAGCAAATCTCTTAAAATAATGATAAATAAAGCAAGAAAAACCTTTAGATGACATATTATTGATGGTTTACCAAGCATTAGCAATACTAAAACATTGAAAAATCTACATTTTTGTAAAAAAATGAATCACACAATAAAGTCAGAGCAACTGAAGACTTTATTATAAAATATTCTCTCAGCATGACATTTTTAACCTTGCTTGCTCTCCTATTCCTCCGGTGGAGATTAACAATCCCTAAAGCTTCAATGGTTCTGCTTTTGTTCTTAATTAGTTTAGACAATCTTAAAATCTTTAACTTTTGGCCAAGGTAAGACTTTTGTGATTTTTTTTCCTAATTCAATTAAATTTACTGAAGTTCAGTGAATATGTACATATAGACAGATACATTTAAGTACACATGTACATACGTATTATATTATATCTGTGTGCATTTTGAGCAAGCACTTGTGTCTGGAAGAGAGGATTCATTTTGTAATTTAGTAGGAAATGTGGTTCAAGCTCATTGTTTGGTCAGGTACTGCATGGGAGGCACTCTACCAAAAACTTTACTTACATTATCTATGTTAATCTTTATAACAAGACTCTGGGCTATGTATTTTTTTAAAATATTTAGGCATGGAGTGGGAAGAATCTTACTCATGATCTCACTTGGCATTAAATGTTGTAAGTGGGTTTTGAAGCCAGTCTATCTGATCAGAAGCTGACTTCTTAAGCACTTGGATGTACTGCTTTATTCAAGGTGAAGCAGCAATAAAACAAGGGAATATGGAGTCTTTAAAAAAGCAAACTTTTGTCTGTGAAAAAGGAAAATGGGAAAGGACGTGTCATATATATATTATACATTGTTATTAGAAGAGTTGGACCACCTTTCTGAAAAACATCTGGATCAGTTCCCACAAGAGAAGAATTTATGAGGAATTAAAGTATAGCAGTATTATAGTCACTTCCTTTGAATACAACAAATCAAAAAGCCTTGTGATACAATTAAATTAAATATGAAAATTAAGGAAACAGGTCAATCCAATGCTACTGTCACTATATGGCAGCCATGGCCATGCTGTTTTGGAATATAAAATGGAAGTTTTTGCTATGTGGTGAGAATTCTTTGCTATCTTTGTTGCATCTGCTTCAGCTGATATTGCTTACTGTTTAAAAACGTCACTATCATGATAAAGATTACAAAATATTTCAAAATCTTCAGCCATACAAATTCCTAGGTGAATTTTGGAAAGCTTTCCAATTGCCACTCACTCTGTAGCCTTAAATTTAGACTTCACTCATGACAAGGAAGTGTATCCTTTTTTCTACAACTTCACTGATTGAAGGACAGCAACAGATAGATATCTCAGGTGCCATTTGGGTCATCTTCCTTTCACTATGATCATCATATAAAATCCTCCTACGGCCCTCAAATTAACTTAGGTTTTAAAAATCAACGAGTAGGGAAAGAATTATCAAGTAAAATGGAAAATAACTATAATTGGGACAGATGTTCTCAATTCTGTGTCTACCCTCAATTAGGAAAACTCTTGTAGAAAAGCTTGAGAATGTGATATTTCTATGACTAATTACTAATTTTAGATTAAATGTGACTTCCATTTATGAACATTATTGATGAGCTAGTATCAGACCAATTATTCTGCCAAAAACAATTAGAAAAGTTGAATAAAATGCAAAATATTTATGAAGATGTTAAAGATATACCTGAACAAATAGAACTTGAGGCACCCAGAGCTTTGAGTATAGTGTTACGGATTGAATGGTACCCCCACCCCAACTCATACCCTCAGAATGTGACCTGATTTGGAAAGAGGGTTATTGCCATTGTAATTAAGTTAGGAGGAGTTCATATTGGAGTAGGTGGGCCCCGAATCCAATAGACTGGTATCTTTTTGGAAAAGGGGAAACTTGGAGACAGATGCACACAAAGAGGATGACTTGTGAAAATGAAGGCAGAGATTAGGGTGATACATTTACAAGCCAAGGAGCATCAAAGGCTTCCAGCAGACAACCAGAAGTGAGGAGAGAGGGCTGGAGTGAACCTTTTCCTCACAGTCTTTAGGAAGAACCAATCCTGCCAATGTCTTGGTTTGGGACTACTAGTCTCTGAAATTGTAAGACAATAAATTTCAGTTTTTAAGGCCACCCAGTGTGTGGCACTTTGTAACAGAAGTCCTAGCAAACTAATACAAGTAGGGATACACATTGAGGTGCCTTGTTTTGCCTCAGAGCATTTTCTGATAAATAAATGGTGTAAAGTCAAAAACATTTAAAAAAAAAAAA